>NC_056733.1:98491028-98653528 GCF_019279795.1 Protopterus annectens
CTTTGCTCTGTGGGAATGGGCTTTTATTCCTTTCGAACGCACCACCAAAAGAAGAGGTTCATTTGAAACAGAAGTTTGGGGATGTCCCAAGTAACTTTGTCAGACCTTTTTCTCCTCCCAAGATGTCCCAATTGTTAATGAGGACCCCTCTGATTCCAAACATATCGGTGGAAATTGGAAGGGGGAAACTTGACACCCAGTCCTTTTTGTTCGGGCCGTTCTGTGCCCTTGCTGTGAATCCCTTTTCCAGGCTTGGTGGGTACCTGCAGTGTCTGTGCTGTATGATCTCTTGGAACAGGTTGCCACTAGATACTCTGGGTATTTTCTTTCTAGGAACAAGTTTCTGAGGTAAAAACCTTCCTTGATGAAAACCTCGTCCCTAAAAATGAGTCTGGATAACCGGATGAATTGTCCTTTTACAATATTCTTTTTCATGAAATGGGGATGCTGGCTGCTGAACTCTAGATAGTTATTCCGGAAAGTGGGCTTACGGTAGATGTTGGAGTCAAATTGTCCACGTTCCGGGTCTATAGTGAGGTGGATATCCAGGAATTGAGTGGTGGTTCCGATATGTCCTACTGTGAGGGTCAGGAAGTCCAGACTCTGGAAAAAGGGTTTCCAGAAAATTGCTCAGGGAAAGTCTGTCCCCCTTTCAGACAAAAAAGACATCATCAATATAACGCCTGTACATTATGTATCTAAAGAAAGTGAAAATGGTTGCTCATACTTATGAAACATGTCTTTCTGAAGAAATCTTGATAATAAATAAGACGAAAGCGCTAAAGTTCTACAAGAGTTGTTGGTGTGATTTACTATTTTTTTGAATGCTTTTATTGTCACGAAGTTCAGTTCTTATATATATATATATATATATATATATATATATATATATTTATATATATATATATATATATCTACACACACACACACACACACACACATATATATATATATATATATATATATATATATATATATATATATATATATATATATATATATAGTGGATGCCGCAGTGGTGCAGCAGTAGTGTTGTCGCCTCACATCAAGAGGTTCTCTGGTTCAATTCTCGGCTGGGGTTCCTTCTGTGTGGAGTCTGCATGTCCTCCCTGCATTCATGTGGGTTTTACTCTGGGTTATCTGGTTTCCTCCCACGTTACAAAGACATGCATCTGGAGCATTTCTTCCTGTGCGTCCGCTGGCTTCGTTCCAAGTTGGACTTTCCCAGTTAACAAATATTAAATAAAAAATAAATAAAAAACACCCTCATATGAGCCACTCATATAGGAACCCTACATATAGTGGGCCAATACACAGTGTATCGGATGCCTGACTGTTTTATGGGACGTGTCAGTCTGGCCCTACAAACATGTACACTGATAGGTACCATAAACTGGAGCAGCGTGTAACATCAGATAAAAGAGAACCAAGATCAATGAAATCTACCACTGTCTGTACACAGGAAAAGGGGTACATTTGGATGTGGTAGATGTCCCCAATGTCCCTTTATCGCAGGTGAAAAAGAACTCAAACTCCCTAGTTTAAGATTAACATTAAAAGCTAAAAAATACAGTATCTGCTATACCAAGGGACTGGTATATGTAGCATACTGTACTTGCTGCTTAAGTTTTTATATAGGTAAAACAGAAAGGCACCTTAGAAAACGAATAAACGAACATATCAGAGATATTAACCGCAGGAATGAAAATAATGCTTTATACAGACATTCACTCACATGTAAGCAAGCGAATTTTAAGTTTTGGGAAATAGTGGGGACCTCTGACAAAGATGGAGATTGGGAAACGAAACTGGAATATAGAGAAATGATATGGCAGCTAAGGATGAATGCTTGTAGTGGGAAGGGTTCAAATGACCACATCTCTATCACACCAGCCTTAAAATTGCTAGCACAAGATCCAAAAAGTGCAACAATTAAAAAAACAACTAAAAAAACAATTAAAAGTACTACCAATATATGTGTGTTATGATGTTATTAACTTTGTGTTTTATTAGTGAGTTTTATTCTATTTTATGCATATTTAATCATAACCTATGCATATTTATAAACATTAATTCATTCAACATTATCAACATTGTTTACATTCATATTTATAATTATTTATGACTATATTCATCACACACTGGTTTTATACTGTCTTTTTAAATTATAATATATTTTTTTATTTTGGGACACGTGGCACTAACGTTTGACAAGGGATTCAATATTCAATAACTACTATTTAACATTTAATATTTTATACTTATTGGATTTATTGCTGATAATACTTTCATGATTTTATATGTATGTATTTAATCATATGCATAGTTGCACAATTTCTATCCTAGTAAGAAATTACAATGGACACAATATATGAGTGACTTCTTTAAGATAATTGATTCTATTTAAGAAAATTAATTGATTAATTGATTAACTGATTTCCTTTTCATTATAAATATGTGATACTTGTGTACACTAATTGATTCTGAAGAGGTCTCTGGTGAGGAGATGAAAGCACTAAATCTGTATTCTTATGTAATAAAAGTTTGAAATTTATTTTGGACTGAGTTTGTTCAATCTGTCAGCACATATATGTGGAATTATTGGTGGTGTATACGAGATTAGGAAGACTACCTTTATGGACCTGGATAACTGTTTTTTGCACTTGGTTTAATCCTTTCTACTTTTCAAAGAGTGACATATTCACAATACACACTCTGTCAACAATCATCATAAGTACACAGACCTCACTACTGTACACACTCCAACAGAATGTCCAGGTTTTGTCCTCAAATATAAGGACTACTATACATAACATGTCAAGCAGTCTGATATCTCACTGGCTTGTTATCAGGTATGATGTCAATAAATAATGATGTACTGTACATATGCACCTCTTACTGCATGACATATGGACAAAGTGCGACAGGCTTGGGGGACAGAGGCACAAACACAGGGCCAATATTGACATATTGCTGTGTGATAAACTGAGAAATTTCCTGGTGTAACAGAGTTTGTTGTGACATATCTCTTCTGAGGGATATGAAGTCAGTAACCAACATGGATGTCACCATGTGCTGACTGCAATCATCAGAGTATGCTACTGCACATCTAAAGATAGGAAGTGTGTGAGTAACACACCACATGTAAGATTCCAAACTCTAGATAGTCTGCAGATAGCCCTACAGGTGAGAGTTTCCTCAACCACATAACACTGTCATTCCAGACTTGAAATCATGCAGAACAGCCATATCACACAAACCCTGTTAAACCAACATTACTTCAAATGTAGAACAGCAATACTTAAAGTTTTTTCCCATGTCTGGAATATCCCTGTTCAGTTTGTTGGCCTGTCTCCACAGTGTATGTTGTAAGAGGTACTTCCAACAACCCTCTGTGATGCTGTTTGTCAAACACCCACATGAAGTCCTGCTCACAGTGAAGGAAAAGGGCCAACACCCACATGAAGTGCTTAGTTATAGGAGTGTGTTTCCATGCAATTGGCTATAGGAATGATACTGCAGCTGTTCCACATGCAATTAGCAAGTGGGGGGAGGGTCTGCAATTCATGCACAGGCCGTCAGGTGATCATGAGCATTGCTTACAAAACTCAAGCTGCTGCCTATGCAAGACAGATGTACTTTTCCACATCCACCAGAGAGGGAGAGAGAGAGAGACACACACACACAGCAAGAGAGAGAGACAGAGACAAAGTAAGAAAGGAAGGGTGTAAGAGAGTAAGAGCCAAGCATGTTTGTGTATGATCTGTGGGTGGAGAGTGGTATCTAGGTATTATAACAGTTGCCTATATTGTTTACTAATCCATACTGTCACATAGTAATTGCACATGGCTGTACAGAGTTATGGCTGAGAATTGTCTACAACAACCTCTGCAGTGTTTGAAAACGGTTGGCCTTATAATGTGGACAATGGGACATATAGGTCCTCAATATAATGATGTAGCAAAACCCACACTGCAATGGATCCTATCAGTACACACTCACCCCAACAGGATACTGATAATACATGCACAAACACACACTTACCAGTACTGAGTTTCAAAATCCTACCTGCTTATGTATTGCTATTACAGTGTTATGCAGTTATTGCACACACCGCAGAGCTTACATGTTGGAGAGCTGTCCAAATGTATCTTTGAAGGTGAGTGACATCAGCAACAGTGCTAAAGAAGGGATAAGGGAAGTGTAGTGCATATGAATGTCCACAAAAGCAGATGTCAATGGAGACACGCACACTCTGGCAGGGAAGCACACACATCATCAAGATTAAAACCTCTATCAAACTAGTTTGCTACACTACAGTATTACGCAGTTATCACAAGCACCATAGAGCTTATATGGCTGATACATGGCCAAAGGGTCATTTCAAGGTGAATGACATCAGCAGGCATTCTAAAGTAGGCCAATGGGAGGTATAGTGATTGTGAATGGCTTCAAAATCATTAATCTCCACACACACACACACACACACACACACACACACACACACACACACACACACACACACACACACACACTTGCCAGTACTGAGATGCATAGGTTCATTGCCTCACAGGTATGTAGAAAGTGAATGGACCTGACAGCTGTACAAGGCTAGACAAAAGGGAATACCTTGGCATCAGACCACATGACAATGGTCTCCAGTGTGGCTCAGGGGTATAGTCCCTGGAGTGATCCCCACACGTGGGCATTGTATTCACCACCCACTCATCTGGGTTACTATTGTGGGTGGCCAGTGATGTGCACTGCTTCCCATGTATGTGATCCATATTCCATAACATGGACACTGTCTGGGTTGTGCACATATCCCACTTGCATGTTCTTTGAAATATGGAAGTGTACTTGAGGTCTCTGGGGCATGTTGTGTGTACAGACTGTTATCTTCTGTTGTAGCATTCCTGACCTCATTTGGGGAGACCTGGCTATAGAACTGAGGTTGTGCTTGGACTTACATTGACAGCATCATACAGGTATTCAGTGAAGTTAGAGGCATCTGTCCATACAGGGCATGTGTATAAGGCATAGTATTCCCTTTGTGGGTTACATTTGCAGACTATACAGTTGTTGCAGGTGTCCAGAGGGGAACATAACAAAAGGACTACTGTAGCATTTATTTGCCTACTGTAGGGATGGAACAGGGTGCCATGTCCTTTTACTTGCTGGATAACACACACTCAGTCAAATGTTACACATCACATTACTTTCTGATGTCAGTGGCACTGTTGTGGTCAACAGGCATGTAGTCCACTGCAATCACACTGTGGTTACTATTTGTGAGGCAATATGCAGGGAACTACAAATATAGTGGTTATTGCCTAGCCAAGTATATTTGTGTATGAGACATGGGTGGAGAGTGTTCTCTGAGTAATACAAGGGTTACCTATATTGTTCACCAATCCATAATGTCACATGTAGGGCTATGGATTGTCTACATCAGCCTCTCTGGTGTTTGACATCTGCTGTACTTGTAAGGCGGACATTGTGACATATAGTAGGTCCTCAATATAACAATTTAGCAAAACCCACCCCACAATACATCCTGTTATTACACAATCACAGCAACTTCTACAGAGAATACTGATGACAGACACACACACACACATACACACACACATACACACTTGCCAGTACTGAGATTTTTCACCCCTACCTAGCTATGTATCGCTATTACAATGTACCACATTTATCACATGCACCACAGAGTTTATTGAGTGGATGTTGTCCCAAGGTACTTCTAAGGTGAAGAACATCACCAGCCCTTGTAAATACTGGCATTGGGTGATGTAGTGGGTGAGAGATCCCAAGATTAATTTTACCCTAATCACATATTTACATTTGCCAGGAGTGAGGTTCAAACCTCTCTCTAACAATCATTATGGACCATTATGGTCATGCATTTACCACGTGCACCTCTGACCTGATATGGTTTCAGGTTGGCAACAGGTACTTGTAAGGTGGATGATATCTGCAGGACTGCTAAAGTCAGGCTCTGAGATGTGTACTGGCTGTAAATGGGGCCAAACTCTTGGAGGTACACACACAAACACTTGCCACAGATGAGATTCAAACCCATAGCTGTATAGTTACTGATATTACATTGTTCCACATTTATGGCACACACCACGGAGCTTACAGGGCTGGCTCTGTCCAAATGGGTATTTAAAGGTGACTGACATCAGCAGCCTTGCTAAAGTAGGGCAATGGGAGGTGCCGTGACTGTGAATTGCCTCAAAATCATTAATCTCTACATACATACACAGAGTTTCACAGTTGCTATGTTGGGGATTAGAACTCCTACCTAATTAGTATGTTACACTATAGCATTACACAGTTATCACACATTCCATGGAGCTTATAGGGCTAGCCAATCTCCACAAGAGTATTTCAAGGTGACTGACATCAGCAGGCTTGCTAAAGTAGGACAATGGGAGGTGTAGTGATTGTGAATGGCCTCAAAATCATTAATCGCTACACACACTTTCACAGTCGCCATGTCTGGGGTTAGAACTCCTACCTAACTAGTATGTTATACTACAGCATTACATAGTTATTGTATGCACCACAGAGATTATGGGGCTGATAATTGGCCAGAGGGTTATTTCAAGGTGACTGACATCAGCATGAGTGCTAACATGAGCTATGGGAAGTGCAGTGTATGTGAATAGGCCATAAACCATTCCTCTAGAAACACACACACAACACTCAGTCACACACAACTTTACATTTGACAAGACTGGGTATCCAAATGCTAGATGAATACTGATTTGTACTATCATGTTACACAGTTATCATATGCACCACAGACACTATAGGGCTGAGGGCTACCAAAAGCAAATGAATACAGTGATTGACATTGGCACATCATGTGAGCTTGGCTAATTGGATGTGTGGTGGGTGGGACAGGCCTCATGATAGCAATCTCTGTCACTGTCTGCCTGTCTCTTCCCCTCATCTCTGTGTGTGTATGCTTGACTTATTATAGTGTGTTGGCCTTGGATATGCTTGAATATTCCTATCCAGTATGTGTGCAAAGCATGAATGGTGTGCAATGTGGTGTGTGTGCACAGACATCTGCACCTGACCGATATGCATAGTCTACTGTTGCTGTCAGACATGGGCTTCATTTTTCTAAGTGTAGGAGCATGCCCAGTATGACATTCTGTATTGCGTGTGTGAATCCACTCCAGATAAGTTGTACTCCACTGCAGGATTTTGTCTTCTACATCTATAGCTAGCAACCTGTTTCTGCAGGATATATGTAGAGAGGTTGATAATATGGAGTCACAATGGGTGAAAGATTGTGGGATACTGTAACTATTGCTGTCTGTGCTGCTTGTGTTACATGGCTGGTGTTAGCAGAGATATTCAGACATGTACTGGTTTACACTGTGATGTATTATGTCAGCTATCAACAGATATACTTATTTTCTCATAGTTATTTCATGGGAAATACAAGATGATAGAAGCTGTGTCAAGTATTGTGGTCTGCAGCCTACATATTCTTGCACACTCATGCCATTCGGGAGGGGTAGCTGCAGACACTTGCTGATGGATCTGTGTAAATGGTCCAGCACCTAGGGACTGTGGTGGCTGAGGATCCCCTGCTTGTACATCTATCAACATAACATAATGGTCATATCCTGGTGTGGCCATATCTCTCAGCTGTACAGATTCACCAAGGTTGCCGAAAGGCAGGGCTCATATATCTGGTCAGTTCCCATTCACATTATGGTTTATGAGCGGGTTTGTAGCCACCCATTACTGGGTTTGCAGGAAGGGGTTGTATGGACACACATCAGAGTTTCAAACTTCACACACTCCATGACGTCCATGCTTCTACACCCCCACTCTGTTATTCTATCCTCTTCCAAACATTATGCGAGTGATATCTGCAAAATATTCCTCTAGTTGTCCCTTCATCCCAGCATTATTTAGGGGTTGGTCCACAGTTCATGCAGTAGGACATGGTGGGCATGTTACTGGGATTTGTTGGCCTGGCCTTGCATTTGTGTTCTGTGGACTGTGTTATGTTGTTATTTGGGACCCTATGAGATAACATACATTGGCAGTAAGGGTGAGGCACAGGCCTTTGACAGAGGACTGTAGGGCATTTGGTAGTGATGCAGGCCATCTGTAGCAGGCCACTGCATTCTGTCACTCCTACAGTCCCAAGCTGTGATCCACTGGATTCCCCTGGGGTGACAGGGTAAGTGTGCAAGGTGTTAATGGCAATAGTTCCTATCCATATTAATCCATTGGTCTGGATGCTGGCAGGGTACTGCTTACAGCTAGGGATACACCTGCATAGGACACCTCTTCAGCATGCTGCATTATGTATGTAATCCCATAAAGAAGTTGGGGTCATACTGTACTCATTCCCAACGGCAGGAATATGACCTGTGATAAACCTGTGGGTGATGGTGGGGTGAGCTGAGTGCATGTGTGATATGGAGACTTCTTGCAGCTGACTCACAGATATACCTGGGACATTCCACTTATGCTGCCTTGTGCAGGGACATATGCATTACTTCATAACTGTGCCTTTTGTGGTCTACCAGTGATTGGCAAGAATACATCAGTATTCCATACTACATGGACAACTAATGTGCTGCTAACCTGTATGTACAATTCCAAAGGTGTGTGTAGTTGACAGTAACATTTTATGTACTCTGTCTAGGGTACTTCCACCTGTGTACTGTGTGTATGTTCGGGCCCACATTCATGGCATGTCCATCTTTCAGATGGTGACAGATATTGACATCTGAACAATGAGTATGGATGACTGCTGAATTTGGGTCTTGCTGGGATGCATTGTGTTTGGCACTGCAGTTGTCAGAACATGGCCCTGTCATCGACAGTACTGGCCATAGGCCATCGGGACACAACCCAACATGCCTACATGCTGACCACTTCCACACAATATACAAGACACAGCAACCTAACACACAGACCCCTGCATATTGTACACATGCAACAATCTATCCTGTAAGATGGGTCAGCTCAGGTAATCTGTGCTCCACTGTTATTAACCACACTTGTACATGTTACTGCATTTCTACATAGGATTGTGGGGGAGCACACCTGACAACTGTAAACATTTGCTATGACTGTACTGGTATTTCAGGTACTCTGTTGGCTTCCATTTAGTTTTGTATTCTGACCTATCATGCAGACTAGAGGCATATCAGTAGAGTACAGATCTTGGGTTTTATTGACCTACATTTCAGTTTCAGACTTCATACCCTGCAGAACTAACATGCAACTGCCTGACCTGTTGTAGTCTGTCTATGTAGGTCTGGAGGGGGGCTGTTATCCATTGCCATTAATTGGAGGCCTTAGCACAGCCTTTCTCTATGATCATCTACACCTGTGCTGCAGGCTGAGGCTGTTGTTGGGTATGTGAACCTCACTGACATGCATGTGTGTGTCCTATGGACACACATTTGGGCCACCACATGTACTGCAGTGGGATTTGTCACCTTGTCTAGTACTGCCTACTTTATTGACATCAGTATTTGTTATGGATTTCATGCTGCCCATATAGGTGTCCACTATCTGCTGCCATCCATTTCAGCCACCCGATTCCCTTGCATGCTCACATCCATACCATAGCTACAACTAGCAGAACCTACTACTCCATTCAGCAATTGATAGGAAGAGTGAGTTACTTGTGGCTGTGCTAGTATTGAGGATGGTGCTGGAGGGCTGACTATGTCAGATGCACATAGTACACTCCCTATACATGAAAAAGCACAGGTAGTGTCATGTTTGGCATCCCATTTACTGTATGTGTGAGTCAGAGAGAGGTGTCATTCCCTGGGTTCCTACCATGTCAATGAATGTCCTATGTGTTGCCTCTTTGCCAAAGCCTGGCCATACTGGGCATGCCTCCTTCTGCCTACATGGGCAGGCTCAGGTTGTTCCTCCTCCAAGTCACTCTGTGCCTCTGCTGGCCTTGGCAATGATGGGGGGCTGTGTGGCCCTTACCTGTGCTGTTCCTGCTCCAGCTGTTTCTGCAGGATCATATTGTGTAGCATGACACATGCAATGAAAATTTGTGTACATGTAGCTGGAGAGTACTGCAAGAATCCACCGGATATGTCCAGGCACCAGAACCGTGACTTTAGCACCCCAAACACATGCTCCATTATGATTCTCTTTTATGCGTGTGCCTCATTATGGAGTTCTTGTTCAGGTTCGTGTGCATTTCTGATGGGTGTCAGCCATGGCTCCAGTGCGTAACCAGCATCCCCCACTAGGTGGCCATATGGGATGCCCCCCACTGGAAAATCTCTGGTACAGCTGTGTCTTATGCCAGATGTGGGAGTCATTATATCTTCCAGGGCTGCCAGCACACACATTCATTATAATGCCCTGGGCATCACACATGACCTGGCAGTGGATGGAGGGGAAGCCCTTGCAATTTATGTAGACACTACCTCACTCTACAGGTGGTGCTTTGGTTTGTATGTGTGTGCAGTCTATAGCACCCACTATCTCAGGGTATTCAGCTATTTGGTGGAAGAGACACATATTACTGGTCAACTCCTCACGGGTGTTGAGGAAATATATGTGCTAACTGGCATGTGCTGACATGGCATCCAGGAACTGGTGGAGTACCCTGGATGCTGATGCCTGTGAGATCCCCATGATATCCCCAGTTGGCCTTTGGAAGGTACCTGTGGCTAGTATTCTTAAGCCTACACATACCTTGATATCCACAGGGATGGGTTCCCCTCTGTTGGTTCTGTGTGTGAGGCGTGGCCGGCACAGCTCAACAATTTGCTGTAGGATGTTCCTGTCCACCCTATAGTGCTCCACTATCTCCAGCTCATGTAGCCCCTGGTAGGTTACCTTGGGTCTGTACACTCTTCTCTTTCTCCTCACTGCGGGTTGGTCATCAGCATTTTCATCCTCACCACCCTCAGCCTCTTCCACATATTGATGTATGAGAGCGACAGCAGCCCTTATAATTTTGTTAGTTTTGTCAGGTAAAATTTCCCAGTCTGTGTACACTGGTGGTGTAGAGTTTGTGGGAAAAAAAACAGAGGGAAAGGTGTTTGCATAGTTTATAGTAATGTGCTGGGCTGGGCTGCTACCTGTGTAATTGGCTGATTCTGATACATTTCATCTGCCAGCTATGCTAGTTCTCCTTGGTTGACTTCCTACTGCTGTTTTCCCTTCAAACTGCCTTCTTGTTTAAGCCTGGAGGTGCTCTGCACATACCCAGTGCTCTGATGTGAACACAGCTGCTATTTCCTGTTTTTTTTATTTTTATTTTTTTGTTTACAACCTTGTGCGTGGTGTGCACACCCGTTTAGACAATGTAAACACTGCTAGGCAGCCTCAGACACACCCCCTTCCTTAGCTGTGCTTAGCTAAGGGCAAACATGGGCCACTGAGCTCTAGTAAGCTTACAGCATGCATGACACCCCCACTTATGAGGTCATCTACCTGTTAGGCTTGTACCATGGTGTTGCTGCACTTACACGGTTGGGTGCTAGCTAACACCGAGGGGAAATCTGTGGTTCAGTATCCATCCCCTCATTCACATAAAACTGATTTCTAATGCATGGTTACAAGACTGACACTCAGCCTTCCCCCTTAGCAACCACTATTCCATGGTATTGTTGTCTTCTGCATGCCATTGACTATTATGGCAGCATGCTGATTTTGGTTTAAAAGCTTATTTCTAATTTTTTTTTTTTCGGGCCGATCTTGTTTGCGCACCACTGCCCTACTTTAAAATGGCCAGAATCGACCAAAAAAAAATAAAAGTTATTTTTTATAATTTTGCAACTATTTATCATGCCAATGGCCATCTATTTGGCCATTGGCATGCCTTCTGCATTGAATACATGCTTTCTTTGGAGCTGTCATGCCTCCGTTTTATAATTTGCAGAAATTTATTCAGTTAGTAGCCAAATACATTTCTGCAGGTTACACTATTCCTATGCAGATGCCTGCCTGCTTCCTGGATCACTAACTCACCTCATTTGCATGGTTTTCACCTGCAAATGGGGAAATTAGCATACAGGAGCTGTGTCCCTGCAGGAATAGTGTAGGAGCGCTCGTGCACGTCCCGGGAGCTCAGTCCTGGATCGCTCGTCAGCCATATTACGTGCAGCAGCTCTTACACTATTCCTGTACACTGTGCAGAGCTTGCTGAATCCTGGGGAGAAACTTGTCTGCAAGACTATATCCACTAGCAGCAACTTTCAGCTTCTTTTTACTTAGTTTAGAAAAAGTCTCTCCAGTGTACACTATCAATATTCCCATTACAAAGGTACGTCAGCCCTAAATTTGAAAGGATTATTGACTAGTATCCAATATCTGCCCACTAAGCAAATTCTTTGAGAAAATTATTTACAAAGAAATGCTCATGTTTGTACAGTGCATCAGTTTCTATGGACTCCTCTCAGATTAGCAGCATGGTTTCAGAAATGCATTTATTACCACTATAGTTCTTCTCAGCAATAGAGGCAAACTACAGTAATATCAACAATGATTTCACTACAGGTTGCATATTTCTGGAAATGACTATGGTATTTAAAATGGTAAATCACAAACTGCTCATTAACAAACTACAAACATTTAACTTTGGCAGGAATACAACAAAATTGTTGGTAAGCTATCTTGAAAATAGAATATTTCAAGTCCTCTCAAAGAAGCAGTTTTCATCAACAGGCACAAACAGAAAAGGTGTCCCTCAGTAATCAGTGTAAGGCCCACTACTTTTCTCTGTAATTATTAAATTCATGAAATGTAACTCATACTGTTAACTAAGGTGCTGTATAAAGTCTAACAAATATTATAACCAAGTGTATATATCATACTTTAACAACAGAGCTGAACTGCTGAATGGAGTTTGCTCTAATCACAATGAATATTATTTGTTGGCAATGTAATTTATTGTAATGCAATTTCTGCTCTACCATGACAATCTTAATTTGTTGATATTCAACAATCAGTGTGATTTATGTCTGTTCAATTATGTCATTGTCAATTATACACAAGTTCTTCAACTATCAGTTTGATTTATGCTCATATCCACCTGTACGTGTTCAGTATTGCACAATTTGCAAAAAGGTGTTTACCTGTGTGATTGCCATGTTTAAATTTCTCTACACTATTGTCTTATCAGTCTGAGTCATAGCTGAAATGGGCCTTTGGACTAACTCATTCAGTCAGTTAACAAACAGCAACTAAATAAATTAGAAGAAGTGCAGCAGAAATATACCAAGGGCATCCATGTACTGTATATAAAAGCTTAAGTTATTATGAAAGATTAAAATATATGATATTGTACTGTGTCTTAAATAGATATTTAAGATGACACCTTATTCAGGTATAGAGGGCATTTAGAGACAAGTGCCTTAGAGAATGATTGAGGTTATCAAAGAGTAGTAGAGAATCATCAGACAAACTGTATATGAGTTTATATAGGATGCCTGGGATAGACTATCACATTAAAACAAGCACTAGTTTAGATATTTTTAAGGACAACTTGGACATGTTATGTGGATAACAATTTTGGTATATTGACAAGGTAGAAGGTCATTATTGCTTGTGCATAAACTATTTGCATGTATGTATGTATGCATGTATGTATGCATTATACAAAAAATATATATCAACTTCATGTTTCTCTTGTATCTATTCTTCTTTCTCCCGTACCCTCTTTGTCACACCTATTTTTTGGTTTACTGTTTGTGGCTCCATTCATTTTGCTATTATATGCAACAATTTCTTGACCTACAGGTCCTCCACAGGTGGCAACAGCAGCAGCACCACCACCACCAACATCAGAAACACCCACAACATCTGGGTCTCAGCCAGAGATAATCACCTTCGCACCTCCTGTCCCTCCAGTACCACTCATTTTCACTCATGGCAGGTAGCCCTGCAATTAGTGGTGGTACTGTTGCTCCTCCTGGTAGCGGTGCCAGTGGAGGTGATAGCTTTGCAGCTGGCAGACACAGTGAGAGAGAGATTACTGACAGGAGGTTAGATGCCCACATCAGCCACATGGAGAACCTCCTCTGGTGACACATAGATTCAAGTTCCTACCTCATACTGGCTCCACCATCTGAGCCTGGAACCACTGGTGAGGGAGCCCAGGTTGTTGGATAAACTCCAACTGGGTCACAGGTGATAGGGACAGGAGTTGCACCATCACATCCTATCCCCCATCCTGCCATTCCCCTAGCTTTTGTGTCATTATCCACCCCTTTTTATTGTCTAGTTCTCCCTCTCACCATTGTCTTTCCTCTGTTTGTCTGCTGTCTCTTTCTCCACCATAGCCCCCCTCCATCATTGTGTTAGCACACTCCATCAGTGTCGTCTGTCTTTTATGTTTGTATGTGAACCTCTGTTATCTACCTTAACCTTTTTACATTTCTCTTACTTCCCTAACTTACCTTCTCTTTGTACATGAAAAGCAGACACATGACTGAAAAAAATACCCCATCTTTTCCTCCTCCTTAGAATTTCACCTTATGTTCTACTCTGTGATTTTTTATGCTTTTTCCTTCTCATATCATTCTACCATTCAATCTGGACAAAAAATAGATAACCTGAATCCTGGCCCTTTAAAGCTTCCAAATCACTTGCACTTCTTGCCTCTACTGTGCACACTGGAACATGCAGAGCCTCTTCAGCACCCACGCACAGTGGACAAGCACTGGTATTGTTCATCTTGTCCTTTGGCCACATGTTAGTAGTACATGCTGTTCCTGCTGACCCTGCTCAGCCATGAGTGGCATATTTACCAAGCTCACTTCCCTATACCAATTTCCATTACTATTTAATTTTAATGAGCACTGGGGCTTATTGTGCACACACACAGTAAAAAGAGAAGGCCTGCTCTTACCCATGTCGTCCCATAACACTACTTTCCCCATTAGCTAAAATAATGGAAAAGTGCATCCACAGACAGTTACTAGACCACCTACTCCAGAACAATTTACTGGCCAAATCTCAACATGGCTTCAGGCCTTTCCACAGTACAACTGCACTCCTATCCTTCACTGACAGCATCAATAAAAACTGTAATAACAATCTTCTCTCTTCAGCACTTTTCATTGACCTTTCAAAAGCATTTGATATGGTTAACCACCACTTACTACTCAATATTCTAAAATCCTTCTCTCTGGATACAAAGACTATAAAACTGTTCTAGTCCAACCTTGATAATAGACAGCAGGCAGTGCTATGGGACAACAACCTTTCATCCCATCTTCCAGTTACCCTAGGTGTTCCTCAAGGCTCTATATTGGGACCCCTCCTTTTCTCAATATTTATCAATGACCTCAACCTAGCTATTCCTTTAACTACCTGTGTACAATACGCGGATGATTCGACAATAATCTGCTCAGCTAAATCTCAATCCCATCTACAGACTCTAACTCAGACAATGTTCAATAAAACAGAAGATTGGTTTCTACAATGCTGCCTCCTGTTGAACCCCCCAAAAAACAAACTCCTCCTCTTCACTCCTACCCGTAAATCACTCCTAATGAACTTTTCAGTCTTATCCAATAATGGTACACTCATATCTCCCAATCCAATAACTAAACTTCTAGGGGTAACCATTGACAACAACCTGAACTTTGAAACCTATATCAACAATATCATACAAACTGTCAGCAGGAAACCCTTTCTCTCCCCACTAGCCAGAACCACTGTTGCCTATTCCTACCATATCTCCACACTTCTCTATGCTTCTTCCATATATACTAACTTGTCAAAAATAACCTTAACAAGCTAGCCAACGCTTACAATAGCATTGTCAGATTTGCTACTGCTTCCTCCTTTAGGACCATCACTGCCATAACCTGAAACAATTAGGCTGGTTAGAGCTTCTGAATCAGAGTCACTTTAAACAACTCACCACTGTGCACAAAACCCTTTTCCAACCTACCAATACCCCAATACTTGCTAGTCTCATTGCCCAATATAAGAACCTTTCAACTTTACGCTCATCTAAAAAACTACTTGTATCAACATGTAAATCTAATAACATGGCAGGAGATGCTCTGTTCTCAAATGCAGTTGGAAAGTATTGGAACCAACTCCCTCATGAACTTACATCACTGTCTTCATTTACACTTTTTAAACACAATCTGAAACTCTATCTTAAAACCCATTGGTTATGTCCCTGTACAAATCCAGACTAATCTCATACTATATCCCAAATACCCTCTCTTAAGACCTAATTCCTGCTCTATCTGTGTCTTTTTAGATCAAGGCCTATCCTTGGCAAAAACATATCTTATCCTAACAGAGATAATTTAAAATACCTAGTTAAATTCTTCTGCATATAATTCTAAAACATCCTACCTAAGGCAGGCAACAAGTATTGTTTAAACTGTGAGCATTGCTGCACTGTTGAAATTTGAAGTATGTATTTGTGTAAAATTACTTCCTAGTTACTAATGAAGTCTTGTACATAAAGTCTAAAATATCGTATCTAATGCTTGTAACATTTTTTTTGTATAAACTGTGAAGATTCCTGAACTGTTTAAAATTTGTAGTATTTAACTGTATAACAACTAGTACCTGTATGTTAGCAGTCTAGTAATCTCTTGGAGCTTATCTCCCGGGGACTCTACTGAAAATGGACATAAATCCAGTTAGACTTTCCCGGTCAACAAATGTAAAATAAAATAAAAATAAATAAAAAAATGCCCATACCCTTTCTGAATCTCAGCCTGAGTATATAAAAGTTCATATCCCCCAAACCAAAATTTAGGTTACTTTAAAGTGGTATCATTTTGTGATCAGGAATTCACAGTGCCTTCTGGAAAGCAGATCCCTTTTTCCAAAATTTTAATTATTTATTATTTACACAATTATTTTTTTTTATTATTTTATGTATTACTGATGCAAACATGTTATGTTAACTGGAGTAGAGCACTCATCCATGCAGACCTGTTGTAGAGTCAGCTCAGGAGAGGTACAAACTTTATAAAATACGAAGTACATTAGCAGAACAAACATTTGAAGATATACAAGTAGACATCCCTGAAACAGGTAGTCCATCAATTATAAGTAAGAAAAGTAATAGTAAGCATTTTTCAGCAGAATAAAATAAATACCTCACACAAATACAATCAGTAAAAACTAAATGAAAACACCAGTCAAACTGGAACTTCCAGTGAGTGACCTCTCAAACCTCTTAGATCAGAGGCACATGGGATATATGTCAATTACCCTTATGAACACCAGGTGTTTCAGCTAATGGTGATTCTAAATGCCCATGACTTGTTTCATCATTTTACTGGACAATTTCAGGCCAATAAAGCCAAACCCCACTTGCTCTGGATATGCACATTTTAGCCTTGTTATGGCCTCATCAGCACAGCACAAGCAGAGTGTTTGACTAAGCATTTGAATTTAAGGCTGTCTTTATGTAGAGATAGTTTAGCAATTGTTTTTGAATACAGTCTGAGAGAGGAGATAAGATTGCTATAGGTCTAAAGTTAGTAATGCCTGTTGCGTTGCCTCCTTTTTGGAGAGGGATAATGTGTGATTTCTTTCCAGAGAGAGGGAATATGGGATTCTTGAACTGACCTATTTATAAGGATTGAGGCAGGACAAGCACTACTATTGACTCTTATTTTAAGGTATTCGCTTGGAAGGTCATCAACTGAAGTAGAGCTTGGTTTGAATTTAAGGCTGTCTTTATGTAGTATGTGCATACAGGTTTGAAGGAGGTAGTGAATGTGGTGATATGTGTCTGTGAGGCAGGATTGGGATTAGATGTTGGAAAATCACTGGTTTGGAGCACAACACTATCTGTGAAATAAGAGTTGTATTCTGTTGCAGTTTCGAGTAGGGAGTAATTGGGTGAAGGTTTAGGGTTGAATTTTTGTTAGGATGTAAGATTTCTTTAATGACCGACCAGAACTTTTTAGTGTTGTGTTTACTATTGTTTGGAATGCTGTTATAGTATATTTTTTGGTCTTCATTTAGTCGTTTTTTAGTACAGTTATGAAGCATTCTGATGTTTTTTGAGATATTGTGGTGTTTTATATTTTTTGCCATTCTTTCTATGCTTTTTCTCTATCCTGCATTAGCATTCTACTATTTATGGACAGCTAAATTGCTGTATTTGTTTTTATTAGTCTCTTCCTTCTAGAAGGTACAATGATATTTAGGATATTCAGAAAGGTTTACTGAATTTATTTACAGCATTGTTTAAGGGGAGGATTTTTAGGATGTTCCAGTTAATGGACGAGGGCGCGGTAATGATTATTTCTGGGTTAAACCTGGACAGGTTGCATGTCCTATACTGTTTAATTGGATGTGTGGGATGTCTGCTTTATTTTTAATTTCTCCAGATCTTTTGGGTTTGTAATACCATGACAGGAATGAACCCTATTCCTAAGTCAAAGTACAATTAAAGTTCATGAAATTAGCATTGTTTCAGTCTTTGATGTCAGCCAAAAGTGCTCTGCATAGCACCCACAATGTGCCCACTAATTATTCCTGCAATTCGTACAGGCTTACATGGATTGGTAGCATATCTAAATATGATTGTAGAATATTTTTTTAGAATGTTAGAAGATTCATTGTTCCTACTAATATTGGAACTGTCTGGGTATCTTTCTTCCACATTGCTCTCATTTCTGCCTGCAAAGCCTGACATTTTGTGACTTTGTGTCTCTCTATAAGCAAGACACTGTAGTCATTGGGTGTGGTGATTTCACTGATCAATGCTACTCTTGTCTTCATTTCTTGGACCACTATATCTGGTTTTCTAGCACCTCTCTTTTGAACTGTTGGTAATGGGTGGTCCCATGTGATGTAGAATTCATTTTCTATGATGCTTTGTGTCTCATGTTTCCAGTGTTTTTCAGCCACTTCAATACCATAATGTTTGCACAATCCCCAGTGCAACAGTCTTGCTACAGCATTATGCCTTTCAGTATACAGTCCTTCTGCCATTAGTATGTCACACCCAGCAACGAGGTGTGCAACTGTTTCCAATTCAGTTTTACAAAACCTACATTTGTCTGTTTCTCCCCCATGTTCAATGGACTTTGTAAGCCAACGTGTGCGCAGCCCACTATCTTGGGCCACCAATATTAACCTTTCATCTCTTGGTTTAAATTTGCCATTCCTGTGTTCATTCCTGATCAACATGAGGTCCTTCCAGAAGTTTTCTATACTTGCAAATATATTTATGATTTTTCCACATTTCTTGCCTTCTCATTACCTTATATTTTTTCTTTTGTTTTTTAGCACATTCAGTTGCTGTCTGATTTTATCTACTTCTGGTTTGATTTCCATTCCTGCTTGATGCCAATATGCTTCTGATAAATTAAGCAGAGAAGTTATCTTAGATTTATTCTCCTCATGTTTCAAAACTTTCACTGCATTTGGGTCATGTGAGGTCAGCATATATGTGTGGAGTCCCGCAATTGCAGATCTATACATGTAATCAGTTTCAAGGAGGCCCATCCCTCCTTCAGAATGGGGAATATATAATCTTGGTATACAATGATTTTTATAAATCATTTGGTGAGCATGAATCATCCTTCTTGTTTTCCTGTCTAATCTATCAAACATGTTTTGGGGCCAGTCAATCACTCCAAAACTGTAAGTTAGGACAGGAAGAGCAAATTGGTTTATAACTTAGATTTTGTTCCTAGATGTCAATGCTGTTTTCAGAATTAAGTCCTCTAAAGTATTCCTTACTAAGTTTTATTTGCATTTGTTCATATTTTATTGTTGATCCTTCATCAGTTCCCAAATATTTATACACTCCTTCTTGCTCAAGTTCTTTTTTATCACATTCTTGTCCCAAACTGATGTTTTCCTGGGGCTACAGTTTTCCTGCTTTAAAGGTTGCTTTTGCACAACTATCAAGACCAAATAACATTCTTATATCATCTGAAAAAGTTTTGACAAGCTGCAGCTGTGCTCTCAGTTCCTTATCTGATGAACTATGCAGTTTGAAATCATTGACAAAGAGAATATGAGAAGTCTTTACACTGTTGTTTTTTAGGAGCCAAATTGTAGCCATGGCCTAAGCTGATAAGCAAGGCAGAATAGCAACGGTGATATAGAGTCACCCTGGAATATCCCCCTTTGAATTTTTATCCCTGGGATAGTAAGTCTGTTGCTTTTCATGGCTTATTTTCAAAGTGGCCAGCCACTGTTTCATGGTCACTGTAATGTAGTCAATCAGTGTGGGGTGTATCTTATACATTTTTAAGCAGTCTTTTATCCATGAATGTGGGATACTATCAAATGCTTTTTTATAGTAAATCCATGCCATATTTAAATTCTTCCCCTTTTTACAGTTCTCCAGTATGACTTTATTTAACAACAAATTATCCTTTGTTCCATATGACTTGCTTTTATTGCTGTTTTGCTCTACTGCCATAATTGAGTTTTCTTCTAAATGACTATAAACCCTGTCAGCATCAATTCAAAGTCAATACGAACACCTTCATGATATAATCAAAAAGAAAGAGACCAATGCTTTCTACAAACATTCCCTCTCTTGTCCCGAATCCAAAATCCACTTCCTGGTCCTAGAACATGTAGAACCAGATGCAAGGGGTGGTGATTGGGAATCTACTTTGGGTTATCGTGAATTATTATGGCAGTTGAGACTGAACGCAGGGAAGCCACCCGGTTTGAATGGGATGATTAGTATTAAACCGGTTTTGAAGCTTAGAAGGGCTAGGCTATAGTTCTCAGACTTGAGGTTTTTTCAACAAATTAATATTTCTACATATTAATTTAATATTTATGGCTTCGAAGCTCCAACTTCAAAAATATACTATTAATATTGGAATTCAATATGAGTGGGCGTCAAAAAACACCCAATATATAATTAATGTTGTATTCTAACAACACACAACATGTCTTTTATGTGTTTAACAGCATAATATGCTTCTTATTAAAATTTCTTAATCTCAACGAGATTTTTAAATTCTATTTTTAAACTTTGATATGAACAATTTTTATATGTTTTTATGTTGTTGTGTCATTCTTATATATTTATCTTTTAAGTGTGTATTACATCTTGAATTAGTGTAATGAAAACTAGTCCCTAGTACACACTTTTAAACACTGGAGCACTTGAATATCAGGTTTCATTAATTAATTGTATAATTGCCAGAGTATATAACAGGCATTGCAATACATCACAATTTGTATACTTGATAAAGCTCAGGACTACCTGGGCGAAAGCGCTTGTGTGATTTCTTTTGTGACTTGTGGAACTGGAGTACTGTTGGAATTAAAACCAGCTTCTTGCTTTACAACAAAGTTTTGGTGTTTTCCCTCTAAGGTCGTGGTTAAATCTTTCTTTGGTACTGTTTGTTTGTTCACCGTTTCATCAATTCAAATGTATAGTTCATACATAGAAGGCAAGTTATCTGTCTATAATTTTTGGGTAGCTTGCAGGTTCACTCTTAAGTAGGAGCATTGTCTTGCCTGTTGCATGCAAAGATGTTAATACTTTTAATCAAAAGTTAGGTACTGCATCTGAGTCTGGGATTTTCCGGTTAGAGGCTTTTCTTAACTTTGTTTCATTCTCTCTGGCTGTTACTTTATCCCATTTCATATCCTGTATCTTTAAACTTCTTATTCTTTCTTTTATTTCTTCTATCCATTTAGCATCTTTGTTATGTTCCACAGGATCTTTATAGATACTTCTCCAAAATGTCTGGTTGTATAGATTGGGTGATGATCACTGAGACAGTGAGACATTGTACTTGGGGTGCAGTATTTGCTAGGGTCTGATACAAGGATTCAGTCTAATAAGGAATTTGATTTCTTGCTATGTGTGAGGCTATTAATTAGTTGTGTGAAACCATATATGCTCATGCTAGATGAAGGAGAGTTAGAGACTATGTCCAACCAACTGATACTGACATTACGTAGTAATATTTCTTTATGAAATTGTTATGGATATCCAATGCAGGATACCTTCCAAGTGTAAAGAGTATTGTCACCAGGAAGGTTGTAAAGGACAGTAATCTAGATTTGGTTATATTTGTTTATTTTCAGGAAAGTAATAAGAAGCTCTGCTGAGCTGAATTTTGGTATTGGTTTGTTGTAGGGGCAAATGTTGTAGTTGTTGGGACATATACCACCTCCCTTCCTCTTTATACAGTCATTACAGATGACATTATAGTACACAAAAAAGCATGCTACATGATAAACAGAACAGTGGCAGCAGTAATTTAAAGAAACAGGATGCACGTCTTGCATCTCTCTTTCTCAGAAGAAAAAATAAAAGACCTTTTGTGATAGAATTTTGCAATACAGTTCATTAAAGTCTACAGATGCTACACAGTCTCTAATAATGTAGTTATGTTGCCATATTTTCTGTCATGCTGTTTTTTAAATGGGTTTCTGAGTGATATCCTGCATTTTGTGTAGTATCCCACATTCTGTGTACCTTCCCACATTCTGTATAGCATCCCATATTCTGTGTAGTATCCCACATTTTGTGCAGTATCCCACATTCTGTGTAGCTTCCCACATTCTGTGCAGCATCCCACATTCCTATTGGAAGCAGGAAGAGATATGTGCTATTTGACACTCAGATGTTATGCTAATTAGATGTCCAGGTTTTGGGATGGATAGACCTACTTTTCAAGGGCCTTTGTACCTATTTTTAATGTCTGCAGGTTGATGCACCAGGTCTACCAGACTCACCTTAGCCTTCCTTGAGCTCAACCTAACCCACATCAGGAGCTAGTGAAGAGACTATAGTTACTGGTACAGCATCATACTATTGCCAGGGAGGGGGGGTGTATCCCCCCATCACCCTGTTTCAGCCTTAAAAACACTCCAGTTCCTGCCTTTAGGAAGGGCATGTGCTATTCATTCATGCCCAGCCTCCTGATCACACAGTAGATTACTTGCAGCATGGAGGCTATCAGGTTTTTACCACTGCTATCACAGAGAGCCTAAGCTGCCCCCCCCCCCCCCGCTTCTCCCAAGGATGGGCAAGTCAATCTTAGCCACTCACTCCCATCTTCCTGCAGGTGTCTGTCCAGCACCTGTGCCAACAGTCAAACATGGACCATCAATGGCACAGTAAAGGCACTAAGCCTCTGAACCACAGGGCCACTCATTAATATTAAAATATTATTCTTATCTTTTAGCAGTGACCCTAAAGCATGACTTCTTAAATCCCTTTCTTTTTCTTTCTCATTCATTCTCATTTTTTTAATATATTTTCATGCAGACTATTGTTCTTATGTCTGTGTCTCACTGATCATTCTTTCCATACAATTAATTGCTGCAGTCTATTTCAAAATCTTGGCTACCTGTGCCATTAAAATTCCCAAAGACTGACATTATTAAAAATGGAAGAAAGGACAACGGTAGGATAGGAAGAGGGGGATGTGCAGAATAAGAAAGATACGTTTTACACACTGATTTTTAACTTTTTTTTCAGGGCAAATGTTTAAAAGGACCCTGACCCTCCAGTCAAGATTGTTCTATGCACAGTGCTCCATATAGGTGGCTGTTACCCCAGTGATCCGGGCAACTGCCCAGATCACCCTGGTCTAAAAATAGCCCCGAGTGTCTGGATAAAAGATAACAGAGAAGGAAGATACTTGTAAAGTACAGAAGAAGAAAACAGAAGAGGAAAAGGTACAGACAGACAGGTCATGAAGTTTATAGAACAATCCAGTTGGTTACACATATAAAATTTCAGGGGAATACATAGTGTTTTATCTTCCTTTGACTGACAAAGCTCCTTCTCTCCTTTGTCTTTCCAAATACTTTCCATCAAATATCTTCTCATGTACAAGAAATAAAAGCATCTACTTGTACTTTTCAAGCCGTAGTGCATCACATATCAGCTTCTTCAGATTACTTTTAATTAATTATTTATTTAACTTTGCTAACTGCTATGTCATTTGGCTCAAAGATCATTTTTAAACATGACTTGGGTCAAGAGGTTGTAAAAACTTTCCAGTTTACTATTTACAAATCAGATTACCTTCTAAGTGACATTTCAAGCCTGCTTTTACATTCAGGTTGCACTGCAACTAGCATTCACAGCTCAATAATTACTATAGTTGTGTTTTTACATGAATGTGATTTACACAAATCACTGTATTCTGCACAATGATTCTGGCAGCATTTCTTTTCTGGTTACATGGCAGTCGCTCTGTACCATTGCAGCTGAGCATCACTGTTTGTTGTGTGAATTTCCAAGGGATACATTAGACATTACTTCCCTAGAGCAAACCTGATTCCCTATAACAATTGTACTTATATTTGATAGTAAGATGTGCTTCCATGGACTTTCAAAATGAGTTAGTTTGCTGTCTTTTTGTGTTTTGTCTGACACACCTTCCACGCCAGATGGACAGTTTTTAAGAATATGGTAGATTATTATGGTACATTATAGTAATTTGAATGTTCACAGTCATATCATATTACTCCTCTGCTGCAGGACCTTCACTGACCGACAGCCATAGCCACATGTTTGTAAGTACCTGAGATGATCCTGTCTATTTGAAACAAGTTCTGGTTTCCTATAATGTGGCTGGAACCCTCAATTTTTCAGATGAGGAGTCTCCTAGGTGTCTAAAGTATTTGCTTAGAATATTCTGGCATATTATCCTTTATCTAGCTAGTCTTAATCCTTTTAAACCAGTTGCCATCCTTGATTTTTGCATGAAACGTGGAAGTGTCTCTAATTCACTGTATTCATTATTTTTCTCAAGTACATTTTATCATATTTTTCTTCATTCACATCATCAGCATATGGCTTCTTTTTAAATCAGTTTGTTTTTAAAGCATTATATTACTGTAAATAAATCAGTAAGGCTTGTTGTGCAATAAAGGGGGCTATTCAACAAGAAAGTCCTGCACCAGGAGACACAGGGATTTTGCTTGTTAAAGAAAATGCCTTTGTGATTGTGTGCAACCTGGTGGTATCCACTGCCTATATAGATGCACCTTTTGCCATATTATTATAGTACTGGGACAATGAAGTGCTGTTTTTCCAGCATTGCTACAGAATGGTACAAGATATGCTACTGATAATAGTCACTTTGCTGTCACTGTGTGTGTGGGCTTGCATGTTTTGCTGTTGTGCGGTACGGTCAGATTACGTACCTTCTGTGTTATGTAGTACTCATATTTGTATGCCATTGCACATCTACAATTAACTGCCTTGAGCTCACAGCTGTAGCATTTACTGTTATGTTTACTCAGCTATCTCAAAGTGATGTGATAATCCCCTTCATGGTATTCCTAAGAAAAAATGTTTGTACTTCTCAGAGGTGTAAGTACACACTTTCAGTAATTATGCTTTACTTTCATTTGAGGCTGTTAGATTGTATAAGGTGCGATACTGTTTCACGTTTTTATTTCAGAGTATCAGGAAATCGTCTAATTCAACTATTAACCTAAAAAGCAATATTTAGATAGTTTGGTAAGTGCTGCACCTTAAACTGCAAAGCTAAGTTACCTGCTTATGTGCTTCATGTGTCCAGGCAAGTGTGGCAGAAATCCATTTTTAACTGAACTGTATTGTGAGCCTCCTTGGTTTCTTCCAGTCCTGCATATGTTATATCAAGTCACGTTCATCTTGCTGAGATTGTTAATGTTGCCTTTGCATTTGAAGTTGTGTTGATGGAATTTTAAACAAAGCATTGGTCAATGTGTCAGCCATGCTTAGTAATATAGTTTTCATGCAACTAGTTTTACCTCTATTTAGTTTTTCTTTCTCCAGCAGTATATAAGCCTTTTTTTCAGAAAATTATTATGCTGTTTTGATTGGTATACTGAACTCAGGTACCTTTAGAAATGCACTGTGTACCTAATGTCCCCTTTTTCAAATCATAAAATAAAGATATGTATAGATAGTTTGGCAGACACACATCATATAAGCTAAGTATGGAGCTAGACAGAATATTATACTTTCTGAAAAATTTTATAAGCAGGGTTTAAATAAGAACAATTATTTATTCAGGTTACTGTATAGGCTTCCATATTACCTATGCATTTATGGATCAATCAAACCATTTCAGGGACAAGTACTAACTTTTTAAATGAAACTGCAGACAGAAATGCAAGTAAAATAACACAGGTAATGCCAAACACAATTCTCGCACTTTGATCAGATAGATACTTGCAAAACTAACTGTCCTGCAAAGCCAGTCTGCATATAAAGTTGGCACCTGCTGAGGATATACAATGCTAAGGAGCAGCAATGGCTTATGGTTTATTCTCTGCCCATGAACTGATACATTTTTAGCAATATATAAAACATTATTAGAGTGAGATCTTGCAGACTCATAGGTTCATAGGTTCATACTAGGCTATCTGCCCTAGGGCATTTATAAGCCTAGCCAGAGTGTGTGTGGCTTTCACCACCCCTTAGGATGAGAATACTATACCCATTAGTTTGCTGTGCCTCTGTCCAGCAGTGATACAGAGATGATTCCCGGGGTAAACCTACGATCTCCCATCCACTCGTCAAGATTTCTCTTGAACAGAGTCAGTGAGGGGCTCTGCCTCACATGGACTGGGATTCTGTTCCATAGTGTAGGGAGTCTCTGGGTGATGAATCTGTCCCTCCAGCACATCCTATTTATATCCGTGTTGAGGTTTAAGTCTCTTGCTCTCGTGGCTCTGGTGGATTTGGATTTTTTGAGGTGGAGCATGTCCATTAATTCCGGGTTGGACATGGCCTTGTATGTCAGGCACAGATCACCTCTGAGCAGATGGTATGTGACTGAATAGAGCTGGAGTTTCTTCAGTCGGGCATCGTATGACATATGTTTGAGCCCCTTTATCCTTTTGGTAAGGAACTTTCGGGGTCTTTCCAACTGCTGCAGGTGTCGGGTAATGTACATTCCGAATGGGGCATTGTACTCAATCATTGGTCTGATAAGTGAAGAGTACAGGGATACAATGACCTCTCCTGATCTGGATGTGAATCCCTTCATGATCAGGTGGTCAATGTAGAAGGTCTTCCTAACCACTTTGGCAATGTGAGTGTCAAAAGAGAGGTTACTGTCAACTTGGGTCCCCAGGTCCCTGATAACTTCTTCCGAGTTTAATGGATTACCACCTATGTGGTAATTAGGGGTTACCTTGTTTTTCCCAAAGGGTATGACTATACATTTTTTGGCATTTAGCTTAAGGCCATGGCTCTGGCACCAGTTATCCATTTCTATGAGACCTCTCTGGAGGATGTCTGTGTCTGATGGAGTGTCAATTATGGTGCCCAGTTTGCAGTCATCTGCAAATTTTGTCAGCCACAATCCGCCTATGTTTGCCTGCACTTCAGAAAAATAAATGCCGAACAAGAGGGGCCCAGGACTGAGCCCTGTGGGACACCGCTCGTGACCGGCTTAGAGTCTGACATGGCACCAGCAACTCTAACCCTGTGTGTTCTGTCCTTGAGCCAGTTTGCAACCCATCTTGTGACATATGGGTTTACATCTAAGCTGGTGAGCTTTTCTATGATGTCCGAGTGGGGTATTGTGTCGAACGCTTTTGCTAGGTCAAGGTAGGCTGTGTGAACTGCCTTACCCTCATCAATGACCTTAGTGACTGTTTTGAAACATCGACCAAGTTCAAGAGGCAGGATCTGCCCTTGACAAAGCCAAATTGGGTAGGATCCAGTGTCTGTAGGTCCCCAATGTCTTTATTTATGAGTTCCATTATGATCCTCTCCATAGCTTTGCAGACAAGGCTCGTCAAGCTTATGGGCGGTAATTTCAGGGTCCGTAGAAGCACCGCCTTTGTGGAGTGGGACCACAGTTGCCGTCGCCATTCTTTGGGCGTATCCTGTAGTAAGGCTAAGATTAAACAGCAGCCTTATGTGTGGGTTTAGTTCCTCATTGAGTTCGTGTAGCACACAGCCAGGGACACCGTCCGGTCCCATTGATGCTGTGTTTTTGCTTTAGAGAGAGCAGCTCTCACCTGGGCATCTGAGATGTTTGGGTGGCTAGACCCTGCTGGGATAGATATTTCTCCTTTTGGGGGGGAGGGAGGGGAGAAATTTGCACTGAACCTGTCTGCCAGTATGTTGGCAATGTCTGTGGGCTCAGTGATTTTTTTTATCATTTTGGACTAATTCTGAGCATATCTGGGAGTTTCCACCCAGGTTTCTAACATATCTAAAGAAGGCCTTATGATTGTCTTTTGTGTCATTAGTGATTTTTCTCTCAAAGTTGGCCTTGGATGATTTTATGAGTGATCGTAGTTTTTTGCTAGTATTGATCAGAGATGCCTTCCCTTTTAGGGATTTTGCTCTGTCATGGAGTAGCTTTCTCCTCTTGTTGTAGAGTTTGTTTATGGCTGGGATCCACCAGACCGGGCGCCTGCCTTTGGTGGAAAGGGTCTTGATTTTATTAGGGATTGCTTGATCCATACATTCCTGGAGGTGCTCGTAGAAGGCATTTGTAAGGGTTTCAGCAGCGTGGGTTGTGGTTTCCACTGGCTCGGGGGCCTTGAAGGATACCACTCCAGTCGTAAGAAGTGTGAAGTTTGCTTTTGAGAAGTTCTTCACTGTGGTCTTTTTTGCTGGGGTGGGGGCGGGATGTGGATCTCCAGTGACCAGATTGAAACCCTCAACCAGTGTGCAGACTGTATGTGTATAGTATTCATTGTGACTGCTGTTCACTTCTTCTGGCTTTTCCTGGTTAGGGGTTACCACAGTGGATCACCTATCTGCTCATGATTGGCAGTGGAGCTTTACAGTGCCGAGTTGCCAGCCTGGTGCCCAAACTTCCACAGAAGGCACACATGCACACCTAGGGCCAATTTAGAGTGTCCAATCCACTTACAGCATGTCTTTGGGATGTGGGAGGAAACCCACATGACCACAGGGAGGACATGTAGACTCCTCACAGAAGGCACCCCAGCTGAGAATTGAACCAGAGAACCTCTTGCTATGAGGCAGCAACACTAACTGTTGCACCACTGTGGCTGTCCACTGTGAGTTCTGGTCACTATTGCTCTCATAAAAAGTAAGCTACAAGCTATATTAGACTTAGTACATATCATTCCCTGTAGCTAGGTTACCTGATGTAACTGTGATGGACAGGATTTCACACTCTGCACTGAAAGTAAATAAAAACAGATTACTACAAAATTTGATAGCTCAGTTCATGGGGGGGGGGGGGGGGGGCTTCTCGTACTACCACATCCCATGTAGGGGACTTTGCCTATTGCAATTCCATGTAAAATGTGATCAGCTCCAAGGTTGCCTTCAATTAACAGAATTTAGTTTGTTTTCATATTTATTTATTTATTTATTGATAAGAAGGAAGAAGTGTAAAAAGGGAAAATGTTTAGCATTTTATATAATTCTCTTACTTTAGAAGTGGAATCCATATTGGTTTAAGATGGAGTCTGACAGCATAGGCCTGTCTTAAGTTTTCTTCCACTGTCTTGACAATTTGTAAGTGCCAGGATGGATAGCGCCAAAGTGGAAGTCAGGAACTTGTGCCCAGTAAGGAAGGGATT
The DNA here is from genome assembly GCF_019279795.1 of Protopterus annectens. Taxonomy (NCBI): domain Eukaryota; kingdom Metazoa; phylum Chordata; order Ceratodontiformes; family Protopteridae; genus Protopterus; species Protopterus annectens. The sequence goes on from NC_056733.1 coordinate 98,520,528, forward strand.
CTTAGTAAGCAGAATAATGCAAGCATGTTTAGTTTTAATTGGTCAGTGGCTCTAGTCTGATAAATAACATGTTTGCTCATAAGCCTTTACAGATTTCCTAATTGGCATCTATGTGCATTATTTTACAACAAAATTGTCTTGTAAGACGTTATTTTGCAACCATAATGTTTATTTATTAAATTGTTTGCTATTTTGTATATCATGCTTTGTTAACAGTTCATTTCACGACACTAAAATAAAAGATGCCGGTCCTTATGTGTTCTCGAACTCATATATTTCTTCAGCTCAGAATCCATAGCTCAGTTTGCTACCTGTTTGAAGGAGCTGACTTTATTTGACTTGCCAAAAGCATTAGTTAGGTTGTCTCAGTTGAATGACAGATTTATTCTGTTTTCATAAAAATACAGACAATCTAGTTGTTGTTGTGTCTTTCGGCTTTTCCCGGTTAGGGGTCGCCACAGCGGAACTCCGGTCCGCTAATGATTGGCAGTAGATTATTACGTGCCGAGTTGCTAGCTCTGATGCACAACCTTCAACTACAGACAATCTAGTAAAATATATAAATAATCCAGACATCTTGCTAGATGGAAAACAAACAGATATCAGGCATGCATTTATCAGTTCTTAGTGCTTTGTCGTCTTTGCCTCATTCAAAGCTGACTTGACAAGTTATTATTTGTATAGATGACTTGAAAACAAATCCAAACCATATTTTTTTTCAAAATGAGCACCAGAGAATGCTTGTTGTTTCTTCTCCACTCTGTCGGGATGGTGCCCATCAATGAAAGGATGATGTTCTGAAATGTATGTCCTTAGTACTATATTTAATGCACATATATTACCACAGTCCCTAGCTGGTCATACATGCATGAGTTCTGAAATCAGTTCAGAACATCTGCATCAAAAAGCTCCAGAAAGTAATATTTATGCTTCTAACAGACAATGTTTGACATGTGGTCACTGGCTGCAGCGAGTTACTTACTTGAAATTTTAATTTTATTTTGCCACACCGAGTGATGTGAGAACTGAATTTTTTTTTTCATTTTGTCAAAAAATGAAGTTATAAACATATAGAAATAATGTCACTGTTATTTCACAATTCTGCAGGCAGCCAAGGTGAGGCAAGATGGCAAAAGTCTTGCAGGTGCAATTCTGAGTCATGATATGCATTGGATTATTATTACTGAGCATTTATTTTATTAGGAATAAATGTAAACTACTTACTTACTGGATATTGCTTATCACTGCCAAAAGTGGATTTGAAAGAAGAAAAAACTATTGCATTTTCCATCATGTTGAAGTCAGTGTGGCATATGGAAATGGCAGCCTTAATGGGTTGTCAGCATTCATATCCTCCAAGCTCATGTTAATACTGACATGTCATAGTTTTGCTTGGCAAATAATACATTTGTAAGGAGAAGGGGTTATTTAAATAAAATACTGCCTAGGTCAGCAAACTGTGTAAGATTGGCAATGTTGGACTGAAAAGATCAATAGCAGAATTTGCATTTTTGATGGAAAACTTCTGTAATGGGAAGCAGACCTGACAGTTTGATGTACTTCTGCGCTTGTACATTACTTTCTCCTTAGCACGTCATTTATTTAATGCATTACCTACTCACAGCCTGATAGCACGGAACATAAAATCATGACTGTTTTCCATTTCCTCTTCATGTGTCTAATATACTGTCTGGCAGCATGACCAAACTGTTATCAAAAAAAGAAGACAAGCTACTTTCTTCTGACCAAGACTCCATGCCTATAGCCTCCACATGTGACATAATCAGTCCAACATTCTCTAACCACTTGTTAAAATGGATATTTGTATCCACTACATCTTATCCAGTTACCAAAGGGCAAATACTCAGAGAAATAATGGATATCTAAACTACACATCAGTATGAAAATGCTAAATGTTGTAAAGGAAGGGTAAATAAAATGTATGTTTGTACTTAATTTAACAGAATCAATAAAAACAATACAGAAAAAGTAAGATGTCTGTGAATCAGTAACAGTTCTTTATTGCCTTTTCTGATTTTCAGTTCATGTATAGTCTTACTGAAAACTCCAACAGCTGTAGAAGTCTCACGGTGCTTTATAAATTGTTGCATCTCCATGTTGCTGTATTTATAAGGGGTAAATAAGTTACTTTATAAGTTAAATTAAGTTGTTCATGACAAGTTTGATAAAACCGCAGTGTAGAGTACTGTGAGGCGAATGGTGGCTGAAAATGTGAGTTTATAGGATGAAATGATCAGTTCTAGTGAATATAAAAAGCTGCTCAACCAAATATTTCTGATGATGATGCAAAAATGTTGCTGCAAATGAATGCTAAAGAAGTGAGTGTTATGTCACAAGGGATTAAACAGGGCACGTGGTAAATAAGAAGATTATTGCCTGGATATGTAAGATAGTTGGAAATGCCTGAAGTATGAGACTATGAACTTTTGCATGAACAACTGGCTACCACGATGCTGGTTAAGTAGAACGCTGGTAAGATTCATGAGAAGGCACTGTGGTTAAACAGAAATGCTAGTGAAATTCATGAGAAGGCACTTTCGTTAAACAGAAAGCTGGTGAGATTTGTGAGAAGGTGCTGTGGTTAAAAGGAAAGCTGGTGTGATTTACAAGAAGGCACTTTGGCTAAATAGAAAGCTGGTGAGATTCATGAGAAGGTGCTGTGGTTAAACAAAAAGCTGATGAGATTCATGAGAAGGTGCTGTGGTTAAACAAAAAGCTGGTGAGATTCATGAGAAGGTGCTGTGGTTAAACAAAAAGCTGGTGAGATTTGTGAGAAGGTGCTGTGGTTAAAAGGGAAGCTGGTGTGATTTATAGGAAGGCACTTTCGTTAAACAGAAAGCTGGTGAGATTCATGAGAAGGTGCTGTGGTTAAAAGGAAAGCTGGTGTGATTTATAAGAAGGCACTTTCGTTAAACAGAAAGCTGGTGAGATTCATGAGAAGGTGCTGTGGTTAAACAAAAAGTTGGTGAGATTTGTGAGAAGGCTTTGGGGTTAAACAGAAAGCTGGTGAGATTTGTGAGAAAGCAATAGAGACTATTAAAGATAGGGGAGCAGCATTTGGTTTCTACAGGGAATAAAACTCATTGAAAGACTTTGAAACTGGTTTATATGGTAGAAGAAGTGGTTGTATTTTTTTACTTCAGTTTATATAATCATCTGAAGAGGTATGAGTTTTGTCGCAGTTGTGGCAAGTGTGAAATGATTTGCTGTAATTCCACAGTGCCTTTACATATATTATGACTACTCGCAGGTCCCTTTTTGGCAGTGAATGCATTTTGATAAGGTGATCACTGACAAAATTAAGAGAACTATAAACACAATCACTGTTTGAAGCAGATGAGGTGGACTGTTTTAAGTTCCTCAAAAATGTGAGACTGTGCTAGTTATTTGGAAGTTGAAGAGAAATGGGAGGAACAATTTGAGCAGAATGGAAAATGAAGAATTTTCTGTGTAACATGGAGGAAGATGATTTGGGAGGTTGAGCATTTCTACATGAAAGTATTACCATTTTAAATAAAGATTATAAGTCATTAATGTATATGAGTTATGCAAAAATAGATTGCATTGTTTTTAACTATGTTTTCTAGCAGTTTCAGTAATGATTCAAAGTAATTAATGATGGTTAAGGTAAATTTTGTAGGATGCTTTTTATTACATATGTGATTCATGTAGAGTTAGGCTGTACATGTCTAAATATTGTACTTAGGATATTTGAGCATATTTCACTGGATGCAAAAAGAAGCAACACTGCCCTAAATACATGTATGAGTGATTTGGCATTTTGTGTAGAAATAACTAAATCAAAAGGAGACTTCAACTTGTTTTTAACTACTGTTTAATTGTGATATCGTTTAGATTAATGATTCTTCTTCTTCTGGCTTTTCCCGGTTAGGGGTCACCACAGCAGATCACCTGTCCGCTCATGATTGGCAGTAGAGTTTTATGGTGTTGAGCCCAAACATCCACAGAAGACACACACATGCACTCACACCTAGGGCCAATTTAGAGTGTCCAATCCACCTACAGCATGTCTTTGGGAAGTGGGAGGAAACCGGAGCACCCAAAGGAAACCAACGTGACCACAGGGAGGGAATGCAGACTCTGCAAAGTAGGCACCCCAGCCGAGGATCGAACTGGATAACCTCTTGCTGTGAGGTGTGAACGCTAACCACTGCACCACCACAGCTGCCCTTGGAAACATAATGTATGTAAAAGCTCAAGCATTTTTGTGCCAAACAGCCATCCAGTGGTTTCTGCCTTTTCTGCTTTTTGTGAAAAACAGATTAGACAAGTGTATAATAAAGATTCCTTTAGGAATATGTTTAACTTATCTATTGATGAATGTCATTCTTTGAAAAAATTAATGCTGAATGACAATATTTTTATAAAAGAAGCAGATAAAGGTGGTGCTATTATTATTATGGATAAGCAAATGTGTTTTAGTAATGTGTTTTCATTTTTAGCTGGTGAAAATACCTTAAATGTGTGAATGCTGATGATGTAAATAGGTCCATAAATGTTATCAATACAATGATATATGATTTATAGTTGATGAATGATATTGGCATAGATTTCTATCAGTACTTCACTGTAACACATCCTAAATCACCTATTTTGTATGGGCTACCGAAGGTCCATAAAAGCTTGGAACTCCACCTCCCATGAGACCAACTTTATCTAGGAGGGGCCGGGCCACAGACCTTATTTCAATATATTTACATCATCTTCTTTCGGCTGTTCCTGTTAGGGGTCGCCACAGTGGATCATCTATTTCCATTTCTTCCTGTCCTCTGCATCTTGCTCTGTCACACCAACCACCTGCATGTCCTCTCTCACCACATCCGTAAATCTTATCTTAGGCCTTCCTCTTTTCCTGTTACCTGGCAGCTTCATCCTTAGCATCTTTTTCCCAATATGCTCAGCATCCCTCCTCAGCACATGTCCAAACCAACGTAATCTTGCCTCTTTGGCTTTGTCTCCAAACCTTCCAACCTGGGCTGACCCTCTAATATACTTATTCCTGATCCTGGAATAACCCTCATCACACCCAGTGTAAATCTTAACATCTTTAACTCTGCCACATCCAGCTCTAACTCCTGCCTTTTTGTCAATGCCACTGAGTCCAACCCATATAACATAGCTGGTCTCACTACCCTGTTGTAGATGTTCCCTTTCACTCTTACTGGTACTCATCTGTCACAAATCACATCTGACACTCTTCGCCACCCACTCCATCCTGCCTGTACTTTCTTCTTCACCTCTCTTCCACACTAACCATTACTCTGAACTGTTGATCCCAAGTATTTAAACTCATCCACCTTCGCCACCTCTAGTCCCTGCATCCTCACCATTCCTCTATCCTCCCTCTCATTCACATACATATATTCTGTCTTAGTCCTGCTGACCTTCATTCCTCTTCTCTCTAGAGCATATCTTCACCTCTCCAGGGTCTCCTTCACCTGTTCCCTACTCTCACTACAGATCCCAATGTCATCTGCAAACATCATAGTCCATGGGGACTCCTGTCTGATCTCGTCTGTCAACCTGTCTATCACCATTGCAAATAAGAAAGGGCTCAGAGCTGATCCTTGATGTAATCCCACCTCCACCTTAAACACATCTGTCACTTCTACCGCAGACCTCACCGCTGTCACACTACCCTCGTACATATCCTATACCACTCTTACATACTTTTCTGACACTCCCGACTTCCTCATACAATACCGCAACTCCTCTCTAGGCACTCTGTCATATGCTTTCTCTAAGTCAACAAAAACACAATGCAACTCCTTCTGACATTCTCTGTACTTCCCCATTAACATTGTCAGAGCAAACATCGCATCTGTAGTGCTCTTTCCCGGTATGAAACCATACTGCTGATCACTAATCATCATGTCCCTTCTTAACCTAGCTTCCACTACTCTTTCCCATAACTTCATGCTGTGACTGATCAGTTTAATCCCTCTGTAGTTACTACAACTCTGCACATCACCCTTATATTAAAAATCGGTACCAAAACACTTTTTGTCTATTCCTCAGGCATCCTCTCACTTTCTAAGATTTCATTAAACAATCTGGTTAAAAACTCCACTGCCATTTCACCTAAACACCTCCATGCTTCCACAGGTATGTCATTTGGACCAACAGCCTTTCCATTCATCATCCTCTTCATAGCTATCCTTACTTCCTCCTTGCTAATCCATTGCACTTCATGATTCACTATCCCCACATCATCCAACCTTCTCTCCCTCTCATTCTCTTCATTCATCAACCCATCAAAGTACTCTTTCCATCTGCTCAACACACTCTCCTCGCTTGTGAGTATGTTTCCCTCATTATCCTTTATCACCTTTACCTGCTGCACATCTTTCCTAGCTCGGTCCCTCTGTCTAGCCAATCGGTACAGGTCCTTTTCTCCCTCCTTAGTATCCAACCTTTCATACAACTCTTCATATGCCTTATCCTTAGCCTTCACCACCTCTCTCTTTGCCATGCACCTCATCTCCTTATACTCCTGTCTACTTTCTTCATCTCTCTGACAATCCCACTTCTTTTTTGCCAACCACTTTCTCTGTATACTCTCCTGTACTTCCTCATTCCACCACCAGGTCTCCTTGCAATCCTTCCTCTGTCCAGATGTCACACCAAGCACCTTTCTAGCTGTCTCCCTTACAAGCTCTGCTGTAGTTACCAAGCTATTTGGTAACTCTTCACTGCCACCCAGTGCCTGTCTTAACTCTTCCCTGAACTCCACCTCACAATTACCCTTTTCAGTTTCCACCATTTGATCCTTGGTGTTGCCCTCGCACTCCTCCTCCTCTTCTTGATCACCAATGTCATCCTACAAACCACCATCCTATGCTGCCTAACTACACTTTCCTCGGTCACCACTTTACAGTCTCCAATCTCCTTCAAACTGCCCCTCCTGCATAAGATATAATCCACCTGTGTGCTTAGAAGATATAAACTGTCAATTATATTAGCATTGTTAGCTGTTCTGAAAAGACTAGAAGATTTTTATTTGTTTTAAAATGGTAAACTTATATTTGTAGCTGTTCTAGGTTAGAGGCAGCATTTATAGTAAATAAGTGTGACTATTAACATTTAAAGAATAGCTGGCTTCAATTATGATATGATTTTCTCTTTTTTAATTTTCCCACAATGATAATCTATAATCATAATGATGTATTTGGTTTAATAAATGTTTACTTTTATTAAGAAACATTGCAAGCTTTAGTTTATCCATATTTATTCATAGGTTCATTGGTTTGTGGATAAGTATCTAAGCTTACAGCTCTTGTAGGCCATTTTAGGCTTAGCCAGTTTTCTTTTCAGGATAATAAGATGCTGTACCTTGTGTTTGTGAGGTAAACACTTTAACCACAATGCCAACCCTCCTCCCCCCATTATGCCATCTCTGATCCCCCTTTATGTGTCAGTTATATGTCTATGGTTAAGATATGAAAGATGTTAGTTAAAGATGTACTTTATATAATGTTCATTCCTTGGGAAATGTTATATGTCAGTATGGTCATATTTAATACTAATGTCACTGGAGAAGTTCTGTCTCTCTAAGGTTACATGAGTTGTCACTGTGTTCTTACAAGTTATAGACAGATTTGAAGTATATAGTTTGGTACTTTGTTTAGACATATACTCAAGTTATTACTGAAATTTCACAAGTATGTATATATATATATATATATATATATATATATATATATATATATTTATATATATATATATATATATATAGATATTTATTTATATATATATACACACACACACATAATGTGTGTGTGTGTGTGTGTGTGTGTGTGTGTGTGTGTGTGTGTGTGTGTGTGTGTGTGTGCATAAAACTTGATTTTTGATGGCTAGTTAAAATTATGGCTGGAATACAGAAAAGCTTATTACAAAGACAAAGCCTTAAAGTTGCCATTTCCCCCTCACAATAAGCCTTTCTGATACTTAGAAAAACATAACGGGCCTCCACTGAAAAAGGACCTGTGTCCAGTCAGAATTTCCCGGTAAACAAATGTAATAAATAAATAAATAAATATCAATTAAATTTTCCACCTACAGGGGCCTCAGTGTGGTTGGTTTAAGTTCAGAGGAGTGGCTAATCCTAATTATCTATGTGCTGTCACAGAGAATTGGCAATGGATCCAAATTTCTCAAGCTGAGCAATTTAAATGGCCTTTCAGATATATAAAATTACACTTTTGGAGGTAAAAAGTGCCTGTTGTAAAAATATGGTGACCACCCCACTCATTTCCATGGGATTACTCATGGTGCTGGTGCATGTGATTTCAGTAAAGATGTGGGGGTGGGGTGTGGATGTGTGTGTTTATGTATCGGCCTGGGTGGTCAAACTATGGGGGCTAGGTAGGAAATTGAGCATCTGGATGTGTGTGTGTGTGTGTGTGTGTGTGTGTCAGTGTGTCTGTGTCTCTTTATGAATGTCAAGGCATGTGTGTGTGTGTGTGTGTGTGTGTGTGTGTGTGTGTGTGTGTGTGTGTGTGTGTGTGTGTGAGTGTGGGCATGTGTGTGTATGTGTGAGTTTGGGTGGTCACACTAAGGGAAGTTAGTTTGGAAATTGAGAACCTGGATGTGTGTGTATACATGTGAATGTGTGCATGCAAGTGTGTGTGTGTGTGTGTGTGTGTGTGTGTGTGTGTGTGTGTGTGTGTGTGTGTGTGTGTGTGTGTGTGTGTGTGTCTGTGTGTGTGTGTGTCTCTTTATGAATGTCAAGGTGTGTGTGTGTGTGTGTGTGTGTGTGTGTGTGTGTGTGTGTGTGTGTGTGTGTGTGTGTGTATCAGTGTGTGCTTAGGTGGTCACACTAAGGGAGGCTAGTTCAAGAATTAAGAATCTGGATGTGTGTGCGAGCATGTGCATGCAAGTGTGTGTGTGTGTGTGTGTGTGTGTGTGTGTGTGTGTGTATTTGTTTGTGAATGTCATGGGGGTCTGCCTTTGTTTATGTGTAAGTGTAGTAGGTGCTTTTGCCAATGAAAAGCATGGGTCACTTGGGACAATACTACCACTGTCAGTTTTGACAGTGCTATTGCTGTCTATTGTGCAATTCAGAGACATGCTAAAGAGATTATAATATGGTCTTTCTCATTGTGGACATACCTATCTCTGAATTGTATTTTATTCTTGTTTTAAACAACGTTTTATTAATTTTAAACCAGAGATTGTACAAAGTTATTTAAAGATAAATAGAAGAAAAACATACCTATTTGCAGATGCTCACAACAAAATCAAACATAGAAAGCTAAATCATTAAAATTTATCAAGTAAATCACTTAATTTTGAACAAAATCTAAACTAGTGAATGATATTCAAAGTTCTCATTTTGGCAGATGATAATTCTTTTTTGCATACATTTTTTGCTAAATTAATTTTGAATTGTTTTTTCTCACAGTCACAACAATTGCCCAAACTGTGGTAGGCAAATACCATGAGTAGTGAGCTTTGCTCTGAAACCCAGGGTATGTAAAAATAAGGTTATGATTAGAATTATGTTCATGTAATGGCCTGTTTTAAAAGTCAGGATAGTTAATCATATTATTACTGCTTTTTGAGAAGTTAAATCAAACAAGAGTTCTATGTACTGGTCAAAAGTTAATACATGGGGCATGATTTCAAAACACTTACTCCAGTGTAAGTTTGCCCTGATTCCAAAAGGCTTGTACTTGGTATAAATGACTTATGTCAGTGTAAGGCCTATCTATAAACAGGCTTACATGTGATGGGGGGCAGATTCAAAAGACTTGCTCTCGGAGTAAACCACTTACTCTGAGATCAAGTTTTTGGAATCTGGCCCATGGTCTGCTAGAACTATTATCGCAAAGTATAAGACTGTGCAGTATATAATTATCAGTCAGTATCATATAATATGTTGTATTATAAGATATTGAAAGGTGTGATATATTGCACCTTAAATGACAAGCATGTTAGGTTTAGTTTTAACCAGACAACTGAAATAAAAAAACTGTTGGTGAGGTGTTTATAATGAGGTGTATGCTAATTTAAGAATATTAGCTGGCTATTGCTAGTGGATAGGCAACTTTTTAAATTAAAATAACTTCAACATTACAGTATTTATGATGCTGATATTTGCTAGTCAGGTATGCATATTATACCATTAAATATTCTATGTTCAATATGTTGCATCTTATCAGGGCCGTATATGATAAAGCTTCCAGAGGAGAAGTAGGTAGGTTAAGGTTAAACTAAATATTTAAAATGACAGGACTGATCGTAAGGTAATGGGAGCAGGATATATGCAAATTGAAGCTACTAGTTGCTCTTTGATAGATACCTAATTATTAATGAATAAATATTTATTTTTATATATTTGGTAGAAAATCTTTGTACACTCTATGAAGAGACAAACTAAAGTCATTATTTGTTGATTTAAATCCGTATATTAGAAATGTGAGGCACTTAAACTATATTAGAATTTTTTTGAATTTTCACTGTTGTTAAATGGAATACTGACAGTACAGATCCCTAGAATGGTATATGTTTAAATGTCATTTATATGATAAGAAATTGATGCCCTGTATGAGAGATGGACAGTATTACACAATAGATTACAGGTATTCTGGCTATACAACAGGCTGAAACTTCTCAGTAAGATTAGTAGTAAAAGTATATATCTTGGGTCTTCAATATGTCTGTATAGGATAATTACAAATCATAGTGATGGCTTGATAATTTAGGAGGTGGCTAAGGTTAGTTATAAAGTAGGAATCATTATAAATGATAGTGATGCCTTGATCTTTTAGGAGGTGGCTAAGGTTAGTTATAAAGTAGGAATCATTATAAATCATAGCGATGGCTTGGTCTTTTAGGAGGTGGCTAAGGTTAGTTATAAAGTAGGAATCATTATAAATGATAGTGATGGCTTGATCTTTTAGGAGGTGGCTAAGGTTAGTTATAAAGTAGGAATCATTATAAATCATGGTGATGGCTTGATCTTTTTGGAGGTGGTTAAGGTTAGTTATAAAGTAAGAATCATTATAAATAATAGTGATGCCTTAATCTTTTAGGAGGTGGCTAAGGTTAGTTATAAAGTAGGAATCATTATAAATCATAGTGATGGCTTGATCTTTTAGGAGGTGGCTAAGGTTAGTTATAAAGTAGGAATCATTATAAATCATAGCGATGGCTTGGTCTTTTAGGAGGTGGCTAAGGTTAGTTATAAAGTAGGACTCATTATAAATCATAGTGATGGCTTGATCTTTTTGGAGGTGGCTAAGGTTAGTTATAAAGTAGGAATCATTATAAATGATAGTGATGCCCTGATCTTTTAGGAGGTAGCTAATGTTAGCTATAAAATAGGAATCATTATAAATCATAGTGATGGATTCATCTTTTAGGAGGTGGTTAATGTTAGTTATAAAGTAGGAATCATTATAAATCATAGTGATGGCTTGATCTTTCAGGAGGTGGCTATTATTAGTTATAAAGTAACCAGGTGGACAAAAGTTAAAATGGCAGCTTCATTTAAATTCATGCCAACTCCCTGGGTTGAATTAACTTTTGTCCCTGAAACCCATTCTGGTAGAGAGATCTGCTAATTTATAATGTTTGTTTTAAAAAATAGTTTTTGTATATGGTGTATTATTCTTAGTGCATCATTATTAATTGGGACACTATATTTTTAAATGACTTGTGGGTTATCGGAACCACTATTTAAACTGTATTGGTCACAAGCACTTTTTGGTTTGATAAAGTATGCATTGAGACAGATGAAAGCGCTTATCCAACTTGCTATCCACTGTGCTTTGTTACCTGGTGGTTCGTGTGAACTATTTGCTGGACTGTATATTGTTCGTGTGGAAATTGTTATTAAATCATTTACTCTACTGGAGCCCTTTCTTCTGCTGCTGGTACTGGTGCTTATTGAGTATTGTTTTTTTACTGGTTCTTTGGGCTACCACTCATATCCACTCTGTTTTTTACATGTGTCGGTTGTGTGAAACACACACCTTACCTTCCTTGCCGCTTTAAGGAGTAATTCCTGACAGCTACATGGATTCCAATGGAGCAGCAGATAATACAACAATTCTGGCCTCTTCTAACACTTGTAATGGACCTTGTAAGGTCCATAGAGAAGAGGAAGCCTTTGGACAATTAACTATTTTGTTGGAGAAACAATGCCAACAAATGCAGGGGATCCTAGATTTACTACAACTCCCAGGGTCCTTGGCGATGCAATTGCAGCAACATATGATGGGTACTTCCAGCTCTGTGAATCCTTTGGTGTTGAGCATGGAGTTGGAGAGAAAAGTATCTACACAGAATAGTATACCCTGTGGACAGGTGACCATTGAAGAACATGATTTGAATAACAGTCGAGCAAGATGGTTTCACCAGTGGGTGAACAATGAACCTGTTTTGTTTGCTGAAGTGAGAGCTATTAAACTGATCAATATTCATAACAGGCTTCAGGAATTTGAGACTAAAATGAGCAAGGTACATAATATTCAAACAGACAATGCATACCTTGCTGAATGCATTAGGTTTCAAAGGGTCCCAAAGGGACTCAGGGTGTTCAAATTTCCGAACGGGTTGTCTGTGAGGCCACAAGAACTTGATGACCTGCTTGCAATGTTTGACAGGCATGGCACAGAATTGTTGCATTTTATTATTAATATTAATAACAAAAAAATTAAAGGGTTGTTGGATGAAGTTAATGTTTTAAATAATGAAATTTTAAATGACACATGTTTTGCTAGTTTTTAAGCCAGATATGATAGCATTTTTAATAATATTGAGAACCAAGTAAAAGAGAATGTGGCTAGGAAGTTGAAGAAGCTTAAGATGAATGAATTGGAATACAAGCATAAAGAAGCTTACCCTCTTCCTAAGATTTGCTATGGGTCCAACACAGATAATAATAATAAGGAAGGGTTAGATGATTTTGATTCTGGTTCCCTTACTTACGATCTTAGAAGGGCTGAGGAAAATACACAGGCTGCCTTTCAAGATATGGAAGTGGATGAGGTTTTTGAACAGGAATACCTGCAATTAAGAAGGTCAGAAAGGATTTTAAACCAAAATAGGAACAGGCAAATTTTTTTACAGGGACAGCAGACCCCGAGGGGGTGCCCTATGAGGGGAAGGAACAACTACTGCAACATCCGGAATCAGAACAGGTTTTAGATTATCAGAATAGGATTGAGAATATTATTTCTTCTTTTGGAGGGAAATTTTTAAGCCTAAATGGCTTTAACAGTTTTAATTACACAGATTTGAACATTACTGATACTCATTTTTCTCTTTTTGAGAAGGGCTTCAAGTTTGTTCCAGCTAAGAAACCTGACATTTCTAGTGTGTTAATTGATTTGAAGCTTTACATCAGGAAATTGAATTTTCAATTATTGTTTAAAGAAAATGGGGAACATATTGATAACCCCAACAAATTTAAGAGAAAAAGTGTCTACAAATCCCCCCCCCCCACACCCGAGTTTGGTTCATTATAATTAAATGTGTACAAAAGACGTTTTTTATGAATACAGGGCACATAAAATGATAATTTTAATTTGACCAAGGAAGAGACACTTTTAATGGACAGTTTTAGGGCTACTGGCAATGTCCAGGTTATGAAGCCTGACAAGGGGGGAGGGGTGGTTCTTATGGACAAATTAGATTATGTGAATGATCTTAATACAGGTTTGTATGATATTGACAAATCTGGTTCCCATGAATGGGATACATATAGCTTACAGAAGGTTACAGCATTTTCTGGAGGATAATTTATACCAGGGTTTTATCAATGAAGAAATATTCAATTCTTTAATAAATGAATTTCCACTTATTCCCACTGTGTTTGGAATTCCAAAGGTGCACAAAAATGTGCACCATCCACCATATAGACTTATAGTGGTTGGACAGAATAGTTCAACACATTCCTTAGGGGTCTTTGTTGATAGACTGGTTAAAGGTGCTTTAAGTTCAGTCCACCATGTAATCAAGGACTCTTGGGATTTTTTGACTAGATTAAAAGCACATTATTTTGCTGAGACTACTGTTTTTTTCAACAACTGATGTGGTTGATTTGTTCAGTTCTATTCCACACCAGGTTGGGTTGGAAATATTTCATGAGGCACTAGTGGAGTACACCAATCTTGGTAACACCCTGGTTAATTTTTTATGGAAGTAATGGAACTAATTCTTCAGAATAATTTTGTAACCTTCGAAAATTAGTATTTTAAACAGGCTAAAGATGTGGCAATGGGAGCCAGTTATGCCCCCATTTATGCTAACTTAGCCATGGCAAGGTGGGAAAAGCACTTTGTCTTTAGTACTAGGTTTAGTCAGGAATGGCTTTTCTATGGACGTTATTTGGACGATATTTTCATTCTGTGGAAATGTAGCAAGTCAATTGTGGATGAATTTGTTGAATATATCAATGGGGTTTGTCCTTATTTTAAAATTACATACAGTTTTAGCACAGATAGTATTGACTATCTTGATGTGAATATTACTAGAGATACTGACTTGGAAATTTTTACCTCAAAGGTTTATCGTAAGCCAACTTATTCAAATTGTTTTTTGAGGTTCAATAGCCATCACCCTTATCATATAAAGAGAAATTTAGTCTGGGGGCAGATGATTAGAGGGGCGAGAATGTGTTCCACCAAGGAAAATTTGGAAAGGGAATTGGCTACTTTGGTGCGGATGTTTACATCAAGGGCTTATCCTGATTGTTTGGTTCAAGCTATATGTGTAGAAGTTTTTGAAGGATGGGGTTCCAGATTTAAACTCTTTCTTGGGCAGGATGAGTCAATATTAAGAACCCATTGTGATACATTGACTACAGATAACAGTTCTCTTACTAGGTCAGGTTATTCTAATTCCATGTTGACCCAGTTTGGTTCATTTGGTAATAAGGTGAGAACTATATTAAACAGAAACTGGGTGATTTTGGACCGTAACAATGAAATTGTAAGCTCTCTAGGGAAAGGCACAACTTTCACTTACAAGGTGGGTAACAATCTGAAATTCTTTTTTGAGCACCCAATTGTTAAGAGAGATGAAAGGGGTACTAGACCATGTGGGAGATGTAAGTACTGCACATATGTGGTCAAAGCACTGGATATGGAGGTGGGAGATCCTCCTTCTAGGGTTAGGTTAGCTGGGGCTAATTGCAACACTTGTGGACTTGTTTATATTAGTGTTTGAAACACCTGTAAGGGGTTTATATAGGTAAGACAGAGAGGCCCCTCAAAAAGAGAATATACGAACATTTATATGCAATTAATACTTTAAACATGAATAATGCCCTTTGTAAACATTATCTTACTTGTATAGGATTTACTGGCTTTAGATTTGGTATTTTACAAGTGGTTCTTCAAAATAGTAGGGGGATAATTGAGGTAACCAGGTGGACAAAAATGAGTTAAAATGGCAGCTTTGTTTAAATTCATGCCAACCCCCTGGGTTGAATGAGTATTTGTCCCTGAAACTCATTTTAGTAGAGACAGCTGCTAATTTATAATGTTTGTTTTAAAAAAAATGTTTTTGTATATGGTGTATTATTTTTAGTGCATCATTATTAATTGGGACACTGTATTTTTAAATGACTGGTGGGTTAATTGGAACCACTATTTAAACTGTATTGGTCACAAGCATTTTTTGGTTTGATGAAGTCTGCATTGAGACAGACGAAAGTGCTTATCCAACTTGCTATCCACTGTGCTTTGTTACCTTGGTGATTCATGTGAACTGTTTGCTGAACTGTATATTGTTTGTGTGGAAATTGTTATTAAATCATTTACTCCACTGGGGTCTTTCTTCTGCTGCTGGTACTGGTGCTTATTGAGTGGTTTTTGGTTTTTACTGGTTCTTTGGGCTACCACTCATACTCACTCTGTTTTTTAGTTATAAAGTAGGAATCATTATAAATCATAGTGATGGCTTGATATTTTAGGAGGTGGCTAAGGTTAGTTATAAAGTAGGAATCATTCTAAATCATAGTGATGGCTTGATCTTTTAGGAGATGGCTAATGTTAGTTATAAAGTAGGAATCATTATAAATAATAGTGATTGCTTGATCTTTTAGGAGATGGCTAATGTTAGTTATAAAGTAGAAATCATTACAAATAATAGTGATGGCTTGATCTTTTAGGAGGTGGCTAATGTTAGTTATAAAGTAGGAATCATTATAAGTAATAGTGATGGCTTGATCTTTTAAGAGATGGCCAATGTTAGTTATAAAGTAGGAAACTTCCGCTGGTCTTTCAGATGTAAAATAAGTTCTGGTTAGCCCTATGATTAAGGGACACTGCATGGGAATTTGATACAATTGTGTGGTTATAGGTGTTACATTGATAGAAGATATGCATGATGCTGGCTGTTTATGCTAATTTACTTCATACACCCAAATCTATTTTAGTATGGAAGGTGGATTGGACCTGCTTACCAAATTTAGTGTGGTACATAGTTATACAAAAGGAATTCAAACTGGTGCTGTATGTATATATACATATATATATATATATATATATATATATATATATATATATATATATGTGTATATATATATATATATATATATATATATATATATATATATATAATATATATATATATATATATATATATATATATATATATACATATATATATATATATAGAGAGAGAGAGAGGGAGAGGCAAAGGGAGAGGGAGAGCAAGAGAGAGAGATATAGAGATTGATAGACTAGATAGATAGATAGATAGATAGATAGATAGATAGATAGATAGATAGATAGACAGGTAGATACATATGCATGTATATTTTTAATACTGAAATATGAAGAAATGTGTAATTGAAGAGATGATGAAGACAGTGATTACATAACTTATGAGTGTCCAATGAATAAGATGTGTTCAGATAACACACATATTATTGAATCATTCATATGTTGAAGGGAATAAGAAATGATTAAGAAACTGCTATTTCTAAGTGTATGATAAAAATGTATTCAAAAATATGTTTTTTTTTCAAGAAGCATCTAAAACAAGAATTTGAATACATGTGTGGTTATATGTACTGCATTCAGGATTATACATGCATCAGTATTATGTTTCACTAAAAATTCTTACCCTCACTAGATGTAGCAACATCGTTGACCTGGTCATTACTAACATGGGCGACCGTTGCTCTACACCAATAGTCAACTCGTCCTTGGTTAGATCCAACCACAAACTAATCACCTTGGAAATCCACTCCCCCCGCAAAGGTAACCACAATGAAAAACTTCTCCAAAGCTAATTTTGGGCTCCTAAGAACAGAGGTGACTAACTTCACAGCACCCATGCAAATGGACAATAGTTGCATGGCCGCCAAATCATACACCAATGCACTGTATGAACACGTACACAAATGCATGCATCTCGCCATACCCAATAGAACAAATACGTTCTCCTCCAAAAATAGGAAGCCAGTCTGGTGGTCCCCTGCCATAAACAAACTCTACAACAGAAGGAGGAAAGTGATGTGGAATAACGTGAGGTCCCAAGACTGAAAAAACTCCCTTATCAGCCTCAACAAAAGGTTGAGATCCCTCATCAAATCCTCTAAATCTAGCCATGAAAACAAAATTGCAGCAGATAGTAAAGACACCCATAAGACCTTCTATAGTTATGTAAAGAATCTCCATGGCAATACCCAGATTTGCTCTGAGCTACTGCACAATGGTACCTCCTATACCAAGCCAACAGATATTGCTAATATACTGGCCGACAGATTCAGTGCCAACTATACCCCTCACTCTCCCCCCCCCCGCAAGGACCAATCACAATACCAGTAGATTGCCAGACACCAAGTATTACTGCTGTACAGGTTAAAACAGCACTGCCCAAGGCCAAGAATACAGCTTCTATGGGAGCTGACAATATTTCCGGCTGTGTTCTATATCAACTACAGAGTGAACTGGCACCTCACCTGTGTGCCCTGTTTAATCACACCATCACCTCAGGCTTTATCCCTACTGAATGGTGCACTGCTACAGTCATCCATCTCCACAAAGGAGGATTGACTACAGACCCTGTGAAATATCGCCCCATTAGCCTAACAAGTCTGATATGCAAAGCTATGCGACGCATCATCATGGACCTAATAAACAAGGATATAGGGAATCTCCAATCTCTGGATCCCACACCGTTTGGTTTTGTGAAGGGTCGATCATGCCTGCTCAACTCAGTTGACTTCTTTGAGTCAGTCACCAGAGATGTAGATGAAGGCAAGGTGGTTCCTACAGCCTACCTTGATGTGCCCAAGGCCTTTGATACCGTTCCCCACTCAGGAATCATAGAAAAACTCACTAAGCTAGGCATCAACCCCTAGAGCACTAGGTGGGTTGTAAACTGGCTCATGGATAGAACCCACAGTTTGAAAGTAGCTGACTCCAAGTCAGACTGTCAACTAGTCACGAGTGGAGTCCCACAGGATTCGGTCCTGGGTCCTCTCCTGTTTGGTATCTACTTCTCTGAAGTCCAGGCCAACATGAAGGGACTGTGGCTGACAAATTTCGCAGATGATTGCAAGTTGCCAGATATTATTAACTCCCCAAGTGATGTTGACATCCTACAGAAAGGCCTCAATGGGACCAACGACTGGTGCAAGAACCATGGCCTTAAGCTCAATGCCAAAAAATGTGTCATCATCCCCCTTGGGAACAACCCTGTTCCCTTGAGTTACCACATCGATGGTAGTCCACTAAACACAGAAGGAATTGTAAGAGATCTAGGAACACAGGTTGACAGCAACCTCTCTTTTGACCACCACATTGCCGCTGTGGTCAGAAAGTCCTTCTATGTGGCACATCTCATTACTGAGAGTTTTGCATCCAGGAAGAAAGAGGTCATTGTCTCTCTTTACTCTTCCCTCATTAGGTCAATCATCGAGTACAGTGCCCCATTTGGCATGTACCTCTCTAGACACCTGTAACAACTGGAGAGGCTGCAAAAGTACCTCACAAAGAGGATCCTCGGCCTTAAACACTTGTCCTATATGGACAGACTCAAAAAACTCCAGCTATTCTCTGTCTCATATCGCCTACTTAGAGGCGATATCTGCTTGATTACAAAGCCATGCCTGACCCAGCTCTGTTAGAAATGCTACATCTAAAAAATCCCAATGCCTCCACACCACACACTCCAGAGACCTCAATCTCATTACCACAATCAACAGAACATGCTGGAGGGACAGGTTCATAACCCAGAGACTGCCCATGCTATGGAATAGACTTCCCATACGTGTCAAGCAGAGCACCTCACTGGCCCTCTTGAAGAGGAATCTTGATGAATGGATGGGAAATAGGAAATTCACCCCGGGGATCACTCCAGTGGCTCTATTCAACAGAGGCACTAGGAACTAAGGTCGGGTGGCACAATGCCAGGGAAATCGTATGGGTTAGGCTTGTAAAGGCTCCAGGGCCATTAGCCTAGTACACACCTATGAACCTATGAAATTATGATGCATGGGTAATTTAATAAAGAGAAAAGGTAATGATAATGTGCTTAAATAGGTTATGTGATCCCGACTTTTCTGTGACAATTTGCTACATATTTGTAACAAAATCAATAAAGAAAACTTAAAACAAAACATGCACCCAGGATCAGTAGCACACTATTTCAGTGCCTGCTTATATAATTATACCAGTTCACCCTGTACGTCAACAAACTATGCATCATATTTGTAGTTGGTGGAAATGGGCAATGAATACTGAAGGCAATGAAAAGACTAAACAGACTAGTCCTGAATGGTTATTTCATCATTACTGCTAAAAGCTAATGCTATTTCAGAGCACAAAAGTATTCACTTTCTAGTATATGCAGTAAATACTTAACTTTGCCCCAATTATGTTTATATATATATATATATATATATATATATATATATATATATATATATATATATACAGAGAATAGCATTGTCACATCACAGCAAGAGGTTCCTGGTTCTATTCTTGGCTGGGGTACCTTCTGTGCATGCCCTCCCTGTGTTCGCATGGGTTTCCTCTAGGTATTCCAGTTTCTACCTACATTCCAAAGACATGCAGTAGGTGGATTGGGCAACCTAACTGGCCATAGGTATGAGTGTGTGTGCAAGTGTGTTGTGTGGAAGAACTTCTGTGGTAGGGTCAGCCAGCTCTGGATGACTGTCACCTGTTGAAATAACAACCCAACCTGTGAGCAAAAATGGTAAAAGGGGGTTGTGGATGATATTTATAAATATATATATATATATATATATATATATATATATATATATATATATATGTATGTATGTATATATATATATATATATATATATATATATATATATATATATATATATATATATGGGTCTACTTCAAATGAACGACTTAATTACCCAAATCCAAAATAAATGAGATCACCAAACTTTCACTTAAACGGCTCCTCACATCATCGATAACTTTCCCAGGGAAAGGAGACAGTTGGACAACACTCACAAAAAAAAAAAAAAAAAACACACTGAAGCATTTTAAACCCACACCCTGCAATGTGAGGGGCTGTACCAAACCCCCCCAACTAAATATACCAACTCCGAGATTGCACTATAGTGGGGAGCAGGACAAACTTCTGAATGTAGGCTGACTGCCTCCTTTCCCTGGGTATTTTATCGTTGATGTTAGAAGTCATTTAAGTAAAGGTTTGGTGTTGTCATCTCATTCATTTCAGATTTGTGTAAGTGTGTCTTTGTTTATTTGAAGTTGACCCATATATGTATAAATATATATATATATATATTTATATATATATATATATATATATATCTACAAACACACACACACATACATGCATATATCTGTCTATCTATATATATATATATATATATATATATATATATATATATATATATATATATGTATATATATATATATATATATATATATATATATATATATATATACGGTTGCACTTCAGAATCTCAAATTACTGAAAACTCGAACTTCATATGGTCGAGATCATATGACCAAGTTTTCAGAAACTCAAAATTCCGAAGTGAAATAAAAAAAAAAAAGTCAAACACATTGTTTCTGCAGTGGGGCCCAAGCCCCCCTGCACCCCCACACCCCCTTACTTAAATATACCAACTCCAAGATCACGCTACAGTGGGGAAAAGGGAAATCTCCTGCTCTGTGCTATATGCAGAAGGGCAGAATGGGGGTATTTCCCATTTCGTGCTATAGTGCGATGACGTAGATGGCATATATAAATAGGGAGGGTACAGGGGGACATGCCCCCCCTGCAGAAACAATCCCTGGGATTCATGAAGCTCGGCACAATAACGGCATTAGGCTTGCGCTGACCATGTGGCATAGAGATGGTGCAGTAGCACCATATGCATATTAATGAAGGCTCATTGCCACCACATCCACGTGCATAGGAAATGTGCGGGAGTGCATGGGGCGTGTCCAAGCACCTTACAGAGGCGTGGACATGTCGGCTGTTTACGTGCAACCTAAAATGCTGAATAGTACAGCCTGCCTCTAATAATAATCACACCTGTCAGTGTCCATAGATACTGAAACGTATGCAAAGCATGCAAGACAGTTTTGCGAACACAAAAATAAGAAGCAAACACAAATGCACCTAGCTGAATATTGAGTCCCCATCCCTCGAACAAATGACATTTAAAACCCTGTGCCTGTATTCTATTGCAGTGTCGATAGTTATACCAAGTGGAAGCAAAACGCATTGTGTTGGCACGCCGCCAATAGCTAAGTCTAGCCCACTGGTCAGGGTTACCACCTGTCCCACATTGTGAGCGACACTCCCCACCAAAACCATTATAAATGTAAAATATCCTGCGATCGTAGGACATAATTATGTCCCACATCTTATGTAATAGTCACATACAATAGTTATTTCCATATGTAAAATACCTACATGTTACAAGAAACAGAATAAGCAAGTAAATGAAACAGAAGAAGCAGCTAAACTGCCACAACAATAAGCTTACATTTAGGCATAAAACAAAAGTACTATCTGTTGTACTGACCGTGGGTATGTGTTGTCCTGAAAAATCTGGTGTGTCCCGAATATATCCCATTCTGGCCATATGAAAAGGTGGCAATCCTGCCAATGGTCAGAGCATTCGCACAATAACTGGCCAGCCTCTTAATCCACCCTAAAATCAGTGACCTTTGGAGAAAAGGTGGTGAATTACACCGAATGAATAATGACAATAATTAAGAGTAATAGTCATCTTTTACTTCAGAAAATAAGTATTAATACATATGCTCTGATTCTGTCAACATTTCACGTTAATAGTACTAATATTTTAAAAGTGTCCATGATTGTCCCTGATTTGCCCTTGCCTTGTCCCTGTTACTGTTGAAATTAGTCCCTGAGTAGTTGAGAGGTCTGTACACATATGTACACCAACCAACTGTCACATTTGTTTCCAGTACTGTTGAATACCTGTAGTGAAGTCATATATCCTAGCTACCATCCATGCGGAATGTACCACGGATGGTGTAGTGGTCAAACTGGTGACTAAGGTGTGTCTGTTTCTGGGTCCAAGCCATGCAAGGGCCACTAATTTTATGTGATGCCCAGAATAATGTCCATTGGATATAGGGAGATAAAGCCAGCGGGGATGCGCGGCGGACATGCAACAGTATGGGAAATGTAAATAAGTATGTAAGTGTATATGTATGTGTATGTACAGACAGATGTATATATATATATATATATATATATATATATATATATATATATATATATATATATATATATATATATATATATATATATATATATATATATATATATATATATATATATATATATATATATATATATATATATATATATATATATATATATATATATATATATATATATATATATATATATATATATATACACATATATATGAATGAACATGGTCACAATAAAGTAGTCATAATGAATGTGAAGGGAAACACCAGTAGAACCCCCCCCCCACCCTGTATTATGTAGTGCCGACATATCAAGCTGGTCAGAGGTGGGCAAACCCCTTCGTCTGTAAACACGGGTAGAATGGTAACATTGGGACTAACTCTGTCAACGTGCTAATTCTGACTTTCAGATGGGTACAGGGCTGTTCCTGTCTCCAGTCGGACAAGCCTAAACCTGGATGACCACATGAACACCCTTAAAATCAAACACACGTGTGTGCCAGGACTATAAGCTTTGGAGTTCTGAATATCCTCGGAGTGAGTAAACATGCAGCATGGGTCCAGAGCAGTAGGGAATAGGGAATGGTGCAGGTTTTCCCAGCAGGAGAATGGATGCCTGCTGTGTCAGTGAAGTGTTGAGGCATGTGTTCAAGTAACTATGAACCATGGGAATACATATAAATGCATCAGAACACCAATAGGTTAGTGGTTAGAGCATCCGCCTAACGTAAAGGCATTCCCGGTTCAGGTTCAACTATAGCACATATAATTTTCCTTGTGGAATGAATGTCACTGTGCTGTAAAGCCAACATTTAAACAAGTAAAGGTGAATGTGTGTTTTGCATGGGGCCATTAACCGGATTCCTTCAATCGAAGTGGTACTGTCATAATGAGTAAGGCACACGTAAGCACAAATAAGCGGCAGTAAACATATGTAACTCACAGTAAGCATAGGCGAGTGCGCCTGCGTGGATGTAAGCAGCTCCCAGCATAGGAAATGTATGTTTTTATGTACAGATGTAATTTATATACATATATCTATATACACACACACACACACACACACACACACACACACACATATATATATGTGTGTGTGTGTATAGCTATATATTGACAGACATGAAATATATATATATATATATATATATATATATATATATATATATATCTATATGAAGAATGAACGCCGTAAGAATAAAGCATACACAAGGGTTGTGAAGGGAATCGAGAGCAGCTAAGGCATTATATAGTGCTTGCAGCATATGTCAAATAAAGGTGCCCAAGAGTGAGCAGACCACCGCTATTCACACCACAGGCAGGGTTCTACCAATGCGCATAACATCGTTGAACTGCTACATCTACATTACACACAGATGGAATATAGTCCATGCTGGGACCACCTACACTTGTAAACTGCAAATGGCCGTAATCCATAACACTAGGAAAGGCATGTATGTGCAAATATAAATGGCGGAAGACCGTGTGAATACACGAGGTGGGACAAAATGTGTGTAGGATCCCAAATGCTGCGGAGAGGGCAATGTGGAAAGGTGTGTCAAGGCTGCGATATCAAGTGGATAATGGCTGTTACGCATGAAAACTCAACACGGGTGGGGTGGAGGAACAATGGGTATGCGATTATGGATCCAGGAGTGCCAGGGTTGGTTGGGCCGGTTCCAATGGACTGCCTCGTGTAGGTCAGCTAGTACGTAATAGGTACATATGCAGATAACAGTATGTTGAAGTACATTCTCTGTAACACATGCACTCCATTTATTGACATAAATAATATGAATGTGCACAGACAAACAAAGACAGTAGCTGGAATAATAGGCTGTGCAGACGAAGAGCAGATCAAATGACACTGTATCACATCCCAATTGCCATTGGTAATCCATTCATGAACATATTGCGACATCTGTCCACTGTATAACATGCTAAATACCGATTACAAGATAACCAGAGTGGTGTCAGTGTCATAATGACTAAGGCAATAGTATGCTGGTGAAGCATATATAAAACCCAATACACATGTGTAAATGCGTATGAGCGGGAAATGTATTGGTCAACGGACACACAGATGTGTATATATATATATATATATATATATATATATATATATATATATATATTTATTAATATATATATATATATATATATATATATATATATATATATATATATATATATATATATATATATATATATATATATATATATATATATATATATATACACAAATATATCTATACACACACATATATATATATCTATATACACATATATATATATATATATATATATATATATATATATATATCTACACACACACACACACACACACACACATACACAAAAAATAAAAAAAAAATATATATATATATATATATATATATATATATATATATATATATATATATATACACATATTTATAGATATGTTACTGTAAATATACACATGTACATACCTGGGTTACATTACAGCAATTACGGGTAACATATGTTCAGACTGGGCATATGTTAGTGGGAGGTCCAATAAACAAACGTCTACCTCCCACACCCCCCAGCTAGGCCGGTGAGACATACAGACACGCAATAAAGGTAAATACACCGCTGCTTTCCAGAGCACCGGCAGAAAACTACCAGTGGGAGAGATCTGCAAGGTCTACACTTTAAACATGGACCACAGGGTCCTTTGTGGGACAACAAATATTTGCCTTGTAGGCAAACCTGTGATGATTTACGCGACCAGGATGTAGCTGTACACGGAACAGTAGGTTGTGCAACTCTGATAACACATGCGTTGACAAAACGTACTACATGTGTCCTGACATGGGGAGAGTGGGCAGTCTGTAGGGGTGTGTTCATATCCCAGCTATGCACACAGTAAGGATGAGTGCTGTAGAGGGGTGTCAGGTAGGGGAATCATGGGTATGCAATCATGGGCCTAAGTGTGCAGGTGTTGTTTGACAGAGATGTATTAGGCCCACCCCGTGGAAGTAATTAATATTCCTATGTGGTTATAGTAGACGTCCATACCTCCCAAACCCTAAGAGCACATCTACTGGATAGTCCGTAAACCATTGGGGGAACACATAGGGACTATATCAGTGAACTGTACCCGATTATCATGGACGTCTGTGATTACGAATCAGAATTTAACACAGTCCCAACTAAACCCTTCTAAAACTAGTAATATTAGGTGGACAGGTGGCAGAATACACGTAATGAATAATAACAACATGTATGAGTCATAAATAGCATATACCTCGACAAATGTGTATGAATACATATGTTCTAGGACTGTCAGTGTGTCAGGTTAATAGTACCAATCATCTAAATGTGTCCCTGAGGGTGTTATGCAGTGTCCCTGATTCAGTGTTCATTCTCCCCCATTCATATGTGAGGTCTGCTAGTGACGGAAAGTGCATATTCCACCGACTACCTTAGGTAGATGATTGCATAATAGGTTGGGGTTACCATCTGTTCACCTTTGCGAGGTACACTCCCCTTTGGGCAGTTGTGTCCTGCAAAATAAATGTTATTATGGCACATGGCCTATGATTTAGGGCAAAGAATCTATATATTGTCTGTAGTGGTTGCATAAAATGATTGTTGTATCTGAAACACCTAAATGTTATAGGAAACAGTATTAGCAACTATAATGCTACAAGAATAACCTTTTATTTAGGCAAAACGGTGAAGTAGTCTATTTTCTACTGGCTGTTGGTATGTGTTGCCCTGCCAAATCTGACATCTCTACATATAGGTCCTATAGGGCTGCTACCTTTCAAAATCGCCAAAGTGGGACCTGCTCCTTAGAAATGTCAGACATACCAGGTCAGAACATACCTACAGCCGTGCAAGGTACAGAACTATATGTATTTGCACAAATAAAAGCTTAGTCTAGTAACAGTCCACTTGCTTATGCTACTTCACATAACATATAGAAGTCTCATATATACAATAACTGTTACATGCAACTATTAGAGAAACGTAGACTATAGTATTATCCTGTAATCAGGACATTTGCTATGTCTTGGTTATTTTTGCATGACACATCCGCCTAAGGAGGGACTGTCCCATGCAAAGTGGGACAGGTGTTAATCCTAAAGTCCCACCTCGGCCAATTTAAAAGGTGGCAAACCTACAATAGGTATGAAGTAGCATGACCTGGCAGATGGATGTGGGTCCCAAAACACATTTACTTGTCTGCATTGCAGAGTATCAGTTTCCATGTATCAGCCAAATGGGAGCAGATTGTGTGAGGAACTCGCATATAATTAACTCACTGGACAGGCCGCTGATTTCATACAGTCGATTGCCATGCCATCGCCTAATGGTCAGCCATACCCAATACTGTAGTCATGTAGTCCGATGTAATAGGCATTACAAGGGATCATGCCCACCCAGTGTGAGTGACACATGCAAGCACCAGTGTCGGTGCATATGCAAGTGAGGGAGTGAGCGGGTGTAAGCATGTTTGGCTACCAGTATGCAAGTATTGCACTGGTAAAGAAATGTGGAGGCTAACCAAGTGTAAGAAGCTATAACCAGAGGTCAGCAGTGCTCAAAACCGTGCAAACCCACACACAACCGCTCCCAACTGCTTCAATGTGCCTTACTCCCTGCGTATCCAATGGGCTTGTTCTGCCCGCAAACAAATAATCGTCCTTTGCAAGTGTTGGTAGCAACACCCTGCACACACAGCTAATGTAAATTACCAATACACCATGGCAAATATACAGACAATAAACAGTACCACACACATACCATACAGCACAGTCATCCAACAGTATAGCAATGTACCGGCAGATATGTCCGGACCACTGGTGTTTGCAGACCTGGCCGTCTTGTGTTTACATGTGTAAGTATGGCCAGTATGACCATTCCGCATATTGTCGACTGGCATTGCCATCATACCTTCATGTGTTTGAGCATGCCCAGTATGGCCAGCTGTATCGCATGTGTTACATGTCCAGGTAGTCTGTACTGTGGTGCCAACCTCTACGTTGTACACTGACAGGTGGCATGCTGTATCTGCAGGATATCCATCGTTCATGTGGCATTGACTGTTGCTACATCTCTGCACAGCGTGGGGGAGGGGGCATCTGACTGTATCCACATTCTTACACATCACCGGGGGGTGCACCTGACTGTTGCTATATGTGTACATTGGAAGCGGGCCACACCTGACACTTGTACACTTTTGCTACTTCTGTACTGGTATGTCAGGTACTCCATTTCAATGTGTAGATCTACCTATTGTGCTGGCTAGAGGCATACCGGTGTACTCCAGATCTTAGCTTTAATTACCAACATATTATTTTCAGATGTCCTAGCCTTCACAACCTACATCAAACTGTCTGGCCTGCTGTAGTCTGTCTGTGTGGGTCTGTGGTGAGGGGTCATCCATAGGGCATATTCGGAGGCCATAATACAGCATTTGTTTGTGTTGGTCTACACCTGTCCAGCTGGTTGAGACTTGTGTGGGCTGTATGGAGACACATGATGCTCAGCCCATTACCCGCAGTGGGTTATGACACCCTGTGTACTACTGGATACTATGCTGACCCCCGTATGTGCTACAGATGTCATTGTGCCACTATGGACATCTACTATCTGCTGCCTTAACATTCAGCCACCAAATTCCCTTGCATGCTCACATCCATACCATAGCTACAGGTACCAACACATTCTAATACAACTGCCAATTGGTAGGTTGATTGACTTACCTTGAGGGTGTGCCAGACCTGAGGATGGTGCTGGAGGGCTGCCTATGTCAGATGTACATAGTGCACTTCCTATATATGGCTGAGCACAGATAGTGTCATGTTTGGCATCCCTTTTACTGTCTGTGCAAGTCAGAGAGGGTGACATTCCCTGGGTCCTTACTGTGTCAGTGCATATGCTATGTGTTGCCTCTTTGCCAAGGCCAGGTCATGCTGGGCATTCCTCCTTCCACCTACTGGGTCCGGCTCAGGTTGTTTCTCCTCTGAGTCACTCTGTGCCTGTACAGGCCTTGGCATTGGTGGGGGGCTGTGTGGCCCTGCCCCATGCTGTTCCTGCTGCAGCTGTTTCCGCAGGATCATATTGTGTAGCATAGCACATACCACAACAATTTGGGTGCATGTAGCTCCTGAATAATGCAAGGCTCCACCAGATGTGTCCAGACACCGGAACAGTGACCTAAGCATCCCAAACACATGCTCTATTATATGTCTGGCCTGTGCGTGTGCCTCATTATGGCGTCATTGTTCAGGTGTGTGTGCATTTCTGATGGGTGTTATCAGCCACAGCTCCAGTGGGTACCCAGCATCCCCACTAGGTGACTGTAGGGGATGTCCATATTGGCAAAGCTGTGGTACAGCTGTGTCAGATGCCATATATTGGCATCGTCATAGCTTCCAGGGCAGCCAGCACACACATTCAGTATAATGCCCTTGGCATTGCATATGACCTGGCAGTTGATGGAGGGGATGCCCCTGCAGTTACCCTGCAGTTAATGTAGGCCTTACCCTGCTCACTGGGTGTTGCTTTGATGCGTACGTGCGTGCAGGCTATTGCACCCACTACCCCAGGGTAGTCTGCCATTTGGTGGAAGAGACACATATTGCTGGTCAACACCTCACGTATGTTGAGGAAATGTACGTGCTCACTGGCATGTGGTGACATGGCATCCAGGAACTGGTGGAATACCCTGGATGCAGATGTCTATGAGATCCCCATGATATCCCCAGTTGTGCTTTAGGAGGTGCCTGTGGCTAGTATACCTAGGCCTGCACATACCTTGGTATCCACTGGGATGGGTTCCCCTCGGCCTGTTCGATGTGTCAGGTGTGGCCGGCACAGCTCAACAATCTGCTGTACGAGGTCTCTGTCCACCCCAGAGAGCTCCACTATCTCCAGCTCATGTAGCCCCTGGTAGGTTACCCTGGGTCTGTACAATCTTCTCTGTCTCCTCACTGAGGGTTGTTCGGCAGCATTCACATCCTCACCACCCTCAGCCTCCTGCACATGTTGGTCTGTCTTGCCTGCTGCAGCCCTTCTCATTTCGGAGAATTGTTTGTTAAAATTTCCCCACATGTATACACCAGTGATGTAGAGTGTGGAAAAACCCAAGGGGATGGTGCTTACTCACTTTATCATAGTGTTCTGGGCCGGGCTGGTCTGCTGTTCCTGTAATCTGCTGATTCTGATAAATATCACCTGTTTGCCCAGCTTGTTCACCTTGACTACTTTGCTACTGCTGTTGTCCCTCCCAGTTGCACTAGGCAGGTATAGACACACCCCTAGCTTAGGCATGCTAAGCTAGGAGCAATCCCGAGACAGAGGGCTCCAATCGATGTACAGTATGCCTGGCACCCCCCCATGCTTTCACCTATATTCGAGTCCTGCACCTGGCTATCTATACACATACACTCTTGGGACCTGCATCACACCCTGGGGATAAACAGGTTTCACTATTTTCCACCTTGTTTGCATAGTATTGTCTTCTAATGCATAGTTACATGACCCATACTGAGCCTCCCCAAAAATAACCACTGCTTACTGTCGCACAGACCTGCACGCAATTGGTTAAAAGTGCCTTACTATCAACGTATTCAATGTCCCTTGTTCTTTCCAGCAACAAAACAACCGGCTTCTGCATGGCTCGAAACCGGGACTCTGCACACCACAGATGATGTGCTTTACCACTAAGCCATGGCAGATATACATACATCTGAGGTTATCACATACAGATCATCCAGCACAGGCATTCAACAGTGTACGACATGTATTCCATCATGTAGATTTATGTGTGCTAATTTCAACACATATATATATATATATATATATATATATATATATATATATATATATATATATATGTATATACACATATACACACACATACGTAGATATAGAATATATATCTCAACAACGGACCACGTGACACCAAAGCATTAGACAAGAATGAAAAGGAAACCACATGCACCTCCTGCATTATGTACTGGTGTTAATATCAAGGCAAGTGTGTTTCTGTGTGTCACACGGGTTCAGACTGTATTAAGGGTAAGATTAGGGCTGCTGACATTACTCCCCAGACCTATTGCCGAATGTATGTGTATGTCTTGCCAACCCAGTCTCTTGGCTGATTGTGACATTTATGGCCACTATATAGTAAAACAACAAAACACACCCCTCAACACATCCAGTAGCTAGCCATTCACAGACACCAACACATAGGATATGACTGCCAAACACACACACCTGTCATGCCTTGGAATAGAACACTTACCTGTCTATTCTATCACACTACAACATTACACAGTTATAGAACATGCTACCGAGATTACTGGGACATAGCACTCCCAGAGGTGTACTTCTAGGTGGGTGACATGATCATCATTGGCAAAGACGGTGAAAGGGATTGTATGGAGTGTGAGCAGTCTAAAAGCATTATTCTGTCCCCAGGCAGACAGAGACACACACACACACAGTTGGCATGGCTGAGATTAGGACACTGACCTAACTACCTTATCACACTACAGCATTACGCAGTTACAGAATGTGCTACCGAAATTACTGGGACACAGCACTCCCAGAGGTGTATTTGTAGATGGGTGACATCATCAGCCTTGCTAACGGTGGGTATAAGAAATGCATGGAATGTGAGCAGTATAAAGGTATTACTCAGTCCTCAGGCAAATGGGGAGATACACACATACACACACACTCACACACACACACACACACACACACACACACACACACACACACACACACACACACACACACAAACACGGCAAGTGTGGGAGTAGAACACCAACCTAACTACTTTATTACACTACAGCATTATGCAGTTACAGAACGCACTACCGAGATTACTGGGGCACAGCCCTCCCAGAGGTGTATTTGTAGATGGGTGACATCATCTGCCTTGCTAACAGTGGGTATAAGAAATGTATGGAGTGTGGCCAGTCTAAAAACAATTTAGAGTCCACCGGCAAATGGGGACAGACATACACACACGCCAGTGTTGGGTACGGAACACCTGCCTATTTACAGATTACTATTACAATACTACATGTACACGAATTGCACCACACAGACTACACATGACAAGGCTGTCATTATGACAGTCTGGTTATATGGACATCTACAGGGATGCTGGCAGTTAAGATGTACATACCTGTGAACCTGTGTATTTAAAGTATGACTCCATCCTGACCTGGAGTATGCCCATCTGTGGAATGGATGACTACTACCCCTATACAGGGTTACAATGGCCATGCCCATACACAGAGGCACATAACCAGCACAAGGTGTCACTGGGCATGCTCACACACACAGTAGCACAGGGCTGTTCAGAATGCACTGTGTCCATCTACACAAGGATATACTGGGCATGCTCATACACTTAGTAGCACAGGGCTGGTTGGAATGCACTACTATGTGTCCATCTACACAAGGATATACTGGGCATGCTCATACTCCTATTTGCACAGGGCTGACTGGGATGCACTCTGATGCTAAACATGGAGGGCCACAGTGGCCATGCTATTACAGGTAGACATAAATAACACATTGTAATGGGCTTTGGTGTAGTTAGTTGTCATTATTAGTGGGAACGCTGCTCTACATATATTTGACACTGGTCATTAACAAATCATCTGTCATTCTGGGATGACATGGCTGAGAGTAGGCAGGCCTTTGACACATATCACATGCATCCATGATACAAGGGAGTGTGGATATTACCCATTTCGCATCCGCCCACACAGTGCCATTCCAAGGCAAATGTCCTAAACACAGGTTAACTCCCATACACCTAAAGGACAACTACATTGTTTTCTTATGCTAACCAGTGCTAGATGTGTAGCACCCATATTCACTGCTGGGCACTGTAGATCCAACAATGGGGAGTAGTGACATCTGTGCAGTGAGGAACACCTGACTGATGTCTCTGTAGTGCACAATAGCACTACCAACATATATCTCAGAACCTAGCACTACCACCATACACCTCAGAACCAGACATGTGGGCCATAACACAGGTACAGACCGCTCCAGGTGGTGTACCCACATACGTAAAGGCCACTCACATATACTGACTGGTCTCCCCATGAAAGGCATCACAGATGAGCCATGTGCAGGACATAGTGTCACATGCTGCATTCTAGGATGTAAACTGCAGACACCACCATGCCCTCGGACCACCACCATGCAACCATACATGTTGTATGACAGACGAGTATGCCACCATGTGACCCTTGACCTGTGTACTGTACTAAGCTCTACATCAACTGTAGGCAGTACACATGTACTGACACAGTTGCATCATATGTTATGCAAAGCAATGATACCACTGTCTATGACCAGGTCAGCTGCATACATACCAAGGGCCCTCAGTACTGTCCACCATTAGCAGATGTCTGTTGATGTACACCAGTACACACCATCATGTATGGATATGACATACATGTACCTGCCCTGGGTATGTACATGCCACACACACAACATACCTGTAAATAGCATAGCTGTTGTAGTCCTTTGTGCAAACAGGTGGCTACAGCCATTACACAGATGCACATGGAATGTAGGTCCATGGCTGCTGAATGCTAACAGTACATAAGGTGTGATATCAACGTTGACAGAGATAACATCTCCTCTGTACTCGTCACCCATCATATCATACAACATTCCATGTGTCATGTATGTTACACATATCCACCAATTGCAATGTCTACAAACATGACCAAATGTCAGGATTGTAGGACCTACACACTTGTACACATAGTGTTGTGCATTCAGATAACATGTGTGTGCAGTTGCTTAGAAGTATGCAGGTGGCATGTATCCTAGTACATCATGCAGCTGCAATGTAGCCTCAACATTGCCAACTGTATATGGTGATATGCTGAATGTACTGAAAGATGTACCACAGGTATGGACAGATGTGTTGAAATAACTAAGTGGTGGGGCATCTTTGCAGATGGATGCTTGTTGTGGACAGCTCACAGGTGTGTCACAAGCGGTCCTACAATACCCTGTGTAACCGGTAAGCATTGGTTTCATTAATTGAAGGAAATAACACACAACTTAGACAGCAGTCAGGGTGATAGCGAAGGTAAATCACTTGACACCTGCTAATAGATATGATGTACCTAATGCATATATCAGCACTGTTGGCACAGGAAGCGTCAGTACAGTTTGTAACGCATGTAATACTGCTGTAAGTCTGACATACATAACATGAGCTAGGCAGGTCTGAGATTTACAGTACTGGCATGTGTGGTTGCGTGTGTGTCCATATTTGTCACGTATTGTGGGGAATACATCTCAATTGTTACTCACTCTCCTGTACACTAGTGTACACATCTGTACAGGCTGAAATGTATAAAGCAGGACATAGGCAGGGGCGTGTGTCTCACACATGTGAGGTATCTGTATGTGCATGATATAGGTGTATTAATTACTGAATGACACAGTGTGTGTATGTAGGGCTGACTGGTCCCTGGGGTGAGGATGTATGTTACCATACTGAACTGATAGGGCCCCTCCCACCATCCAGGCAATGCATTCAACTATCCATGTTGATGTCCCTGATCTTATGTTGTACTGACTACCTGTACATGTGTATTCTCTGTGGCGCGTCATGTAGGTGCAAAGTACTGTAATGATGATTTGCACATAGGCAGGGGTCCTCAGTACACCAGTAGCAACTGTGTGCGAGTGTGTGTTACTGTGTTGGTGAAGCCGTGTGTGTGTGTGTGTGTGTGTGTGTGTGTGTGTGTGTGTGTGTGTGTGTGTGTGTGTGTGTGTGTGTGTGTGTGCTACAGTGTCACTGAATACATGTGTGTCAATACCTGAGTGTGTGGGTGCAGTTGTGTGTTGGCATCCTGTCATGGGAATGTGTATTACTGATTCCCATTGAGGCATCACACTTCCCATTGGCCTCTACCCTTGTAATCAGCTAAACCACTCTCTTACATCACCACTCCATGTAACTGTACCTGTGATGTCACCCTTTATGGATGTCATGTCTGTGGCCACAGTATCTTAATACACAGCTATCATGCTCTTGGAATGGTAGATGTGTTTGTAACGTGGTACATTCTCACTGGTATGTGGCAGCTACAGAGTGAATGCTTGTATATTCATACATACCTTAGAAGACCAGAGTTCTGCTGTGGTGACCCCTTACCGGGAAAAGCCGAAAGACAAACAACAACAACAACCTGTGAGTAGTCCACATTGACATATGGGACACAGCTGCAAACAAAGACATCCACCGGCACATGCAATTAGACCTGAAGAAGGTCAGCAGAGCAACATGACCAACATGCATTTACTGTTATTACACAAAACACATACTGGTAACAGTATTGTACACCTGTACTACATGGTATATCTGCTGAATGTCAACAGTCCTCAACATTTGTACACTACACATATCATCCTAGTCTGTTCACCCTGTGCATCAGACCATATGAGCATGTCCCTGCACCGATGAAGTGGATGTCAGGGATGCGGCACAGGCATCATCATATGCACAGGGTGTTAATGTTTGCCAGAGGCCTAGGCTGCACCATTGGATGACATAATGTATGTGGGTTTGGGTCTTTGATCTAATTGGGTGTGTGTGGATATTATGCATGTGCTTGTTGCGGTGCCCTACATATGTGTCCAGTGTGTGCGTGTATGTCTGCACACAGTTCTCCTATGTGTCTGGCCTACACAGGGGTATTATTGACAGCTGCAGACTGTACAGGTGAGGTTTTACAGTTCATGGTGTTCAGCCACGGACATGTGACCTATGCCTGCCAGGGGTTGCACGGGCAATACCAGTCAGAGGTGCAGATTGGTTACTGTCTGATGTCACTACTCCACTGGAACCGTGTCCCTGTTGGGACTGCCCTGGGCCATGTACACGTGGCCTGCTGTGTCATGGTATGGACAGCACAGCACCAGATGCACTTCTGCTGCTACCGCCACTATGGGAGTGGGCATGTGAGGTAGCTCGTACACGTAGACTTGACACAGGTGATGTAGCAGGCCTACGTCCACGTGCCTGATGCCTCACTCCTACCAGATGTTCCATCGCAGACAGCTCACGCTCGTGGAATGTCATGCCACAGTCAAGGACTCCAAACATGTCACCTAGCCATCTATCCAAAGCATCAGCAATCTGTTGCTGAGCATTTACCATTGCCTGGATGCTGTTGTTTAAAGAACTGACAGCAGCCCTCTGTAGCCTCTAATCTTCTCTGTTGCACCCTTCAGCATGTGCCTGTGCCTTCATTACAGCCTGAAACATGCGTCTGGTGACACCAGCTGCTGTGCTCTGCCATGCAGGAGCATGTTCCAGAGGTCCTCCCACGAGCAGCACTGGCCACGTGCCTGTGTGGGGTACCACCAGTAGTTTGGCTGACACCATGGTGTGCAGGCACACCTTCCATAGCCCCCCACATGTTCCTGTTCCAAGCTACCACGCACCAACTGTCCTTCCTCTATGGCCACTGGTGATGGGGTATGTGCAGGTATGGGATCTGTGT
Organism: Protopterus annectens; assembly: GCF_019279795.1. Classification (NCBI taxonomy): domain Eukaryota; kingdom Metazoa; phylum Chordata; order Ceratodontiformes; family Protopteridae; genus Protopterus; species Protopterus annectens. The sequence continues at coordinate 98,556,787 of NC_056733.1, forward strand.
GCGGGGATGAGGTGGATATAGATGGAATGGCAACCAATGGCGCAGTTTCAGCCCCTGACAACTCTGCCTGTGACCCAATCATATGTTCATCATCACTGCTAGAGTCTGTGGGGACACTAACATCTGACGTACCACAGGAGGGCAATGCACCTACATCACCACTGAGGGCAGACAAGAAATGTACATTACAATCTATACAATAGACACACACACTTGCATGTGATATGACAGAAGGCATGCAACATGCATGTGAAATGGCAGAGGGCATGCAGCGCAGACAATAATTAGTGGTAGTTATCATACATCCCTAGGTTGCACACAACAGCATGCATGTGTGATAGCAGACGGCATACAAATTACACAATCATAGTAGTGGTTAGCATACACCCCGTGTTACACCATGTGGATTTGCACAGGTTAACAGTACACCTGCCTGATGTGTGGCATATGACCTTGATAATCACATGTAGTATGACATGTGATCTGCTGATGTGTGCAATGACATGCATACATGTTTAACACAATGGTGTCCTGTCAAATATACAGTGGGGCAATGGTGTACCAATTCAGTGTTGTCTGTCCACCCTACAGATATACTGCAAATTTAGCTGATGTGCATGGCCATTGCAGGGAATCATGAGGAGTCTCTAGTGCTATACAATGTGAGTTACAGACAGGGTTCATAGCCATGACTGTGTTCAGATACAATACATATATATTGTGAAATGTGACCCATGTCACTGAGGTGTATGCACACTAAACCATGATGTGGAAGTTTTGACACAGGTCACTGATGGGTATACAGATGACACCCCTGCACATCTGCAACCATATTGCTGCAGCCTGGCAATTATGGGCAGACATGGTGAACACGTCAGTACACCATGTCTCACATGACATCTGTGTACCACACACACACACGAGGAGCTAGTATGGCATTTATGTCCATCACCACCAAAGAGAAATGTACTGTATCTGTGGCCTGATGTGGCTACTGTACAGGTAACTGCTGTCATGTTGCAACACCCTCAATATGTTCAACACATCCTATGTGGTGGATTGATGTTACGCCTGCACAAGATGTGCACAGACCTGTAGGATGTCTAGCATTCCATATCTACATTATGACCATTATACAAAGGCCATGGCCGAACCATGTGTAGCCATTGTATGACAGGGTGTACACACAAGCACAACGCTTCTAGTGTGTGTGATGCTCCATGTCTCTGGCCATCCTCCATGGCCATGTGTGTATATGTGTTGCCCAAATTATAGTGATAGGCATCTATTTCACATGTCTGTGTTGTCCCATATGACATATATGCTCCACTGACAACAGGGTTATGCAGATAAAGGGTGGTAGGTGGGATATGTTTTCAGGTTTGGTAGGCAGTGTAGCAGCCAGGCCATTAGATGTCATGGACATGTCAAGATAGCACATCACATTGTGTGAAATTCATAGCAGGGCTATGAACCGCACCGGTGAATCCTGTGTGCTGGCCATACTCCAGCCCACTGTGTAGTAGTGTTTGTATTCACCAGATTTGTAGATAAGACCTGTTGTATGTTCCTAAAGTGAACAGCACCTCCACCATTGTATGCACAGCTGTTAACACATCTGGCAATAAAGTTTGTGAGGATTCATGTCGGTGAGATGATTCATATAGTTTGCAAGTGTGGCACATGGATAGTCGTTGTGATGCATTGCAAGTCCGACTTGCATATTGTGACAGGACCATACATTATGTGTACATGTTGTGAATGGCCACATGGCAGATAGATTTGTGCATTATGGTTTCTGATAAGTAATAGCACTCTCACCTGCAATGGGCTGCTGTTGCCATGGCATGCCAGAGGTACCTAAATAGGAGTAACACAGCGGTATGAGCATAATCCACCCCTGAATAAAGGCTACAGGGAGCAATGTGCATAACACATACACTAGTACATTAGACTATACTATGGTGTATGCACATGTGTGCATACACAGAGTAGCATACTATAGTATGCAGCATGTGTGTATACATACCTTGCATATGATTTTACATTACATATTGTACAGTGACACATGCAGCTATATGGAACATAGTTGTTATATGTGCAGTACTGACTTACCAGGCAACTCCAGGCTCAGTGGTTCAGAGACACCCACCTCCACAATATCAGCTAAGGCTTGTGGATGTGGTTCTACAGGTGTCCCCACGTTGGCCAGTAGCTCCTCGGTACGTGTGAGTGAGGCCTGGGTTGGTGGTCCACCACCTGTTGCACCTTGTTCCCTGGCAATTGCATTCACATGCTATTTTGCCCATCTAATGAGGTCTGTACAGTGTCTGCGCACCTGCTGGTATGTGCGGTTGTGGCCACCCACATCATTAACCCTCCTGCGAAGTTCCATCTACATGGCATCTGCTGCTGTGCATCCTGTGGCACATGGCTGAACAGGATGTCATGATTATCAAGTAGGTATGGGATGAGGGCCTCATCCTCCAAGCGTGTAAAAGGGGGAAGCCTTGCACGCGGCATACCTGGAGGACATAATGATGGAGACAGTTCACAGTACCTCAGGGACATACAGAGCTACAGCTGAACATACATGTGCATCACATTACTGCAGTTTAAATAGTTGCATTTGCAAACCTACATGACACTGACGTGTTTATGTCACACACATGTGACACTCAGTGTTGAGTGGATATTATCACCATATATGCGTGTGTGTGTGTGTGTGTGTGTCACCTGATTACATTGTTCATACTCCATGTGGTTGCTGTCTTCATGTGGGCATGTCTGTTTGCCTGTACTGGTGTTCCTACCTATCAGCACATGGCTGGATGTGTCCACATTAATGCAGTCGACCTCGATGCAGTGTATGTGTCACATATAAGGACTTACACTGCCTTAACAGACATGACCTGTCACCCTGTAGACATGCTCACATAAGGTTTTACATGTATGCTTTCTGCCATATACATCTACATGGCACTGTACAGCGAAAAAACATCCTGCCATGTACCACCTGTGTTGCAAATGTGATACACATGGGACACTGGCTAGCCAGATGGTATTTGCAGGGATGGATATCAACTTTGGCACGTACAGTCAAAGTCAACTAGTGGGCTATATGCCATTGACCATGTATGCATCTAGGATGAAAGGTTACCTGACAGTAGCCAACGGGCCAGGTGGAGCAGTGCCACATTACTGATCCACAAGGTTAATGATAAATATACCATGCATTACCATGTGGTCATCACACCATGTCTGAGAGGGAAGCGATGTGCTGCTTTGATGGACAGGTATGCATAGTATGGCAGGACTATGTCAAGTGTATGGGACAAAGATCTATCCAGCATTTGGTAGGTGGATGTCCATGAAGTATGTGTTCGAGATCAGGATGAGTACATGTAGCATATCCGACATCACTGGGTTGGACATGGATTTATTCAGGGTATGCATCATCCTACATAGTGGAGATGGGGAATGGGAAGGCTGGTGTAGGCCATCTATCTGCACATGGCCAATACCCCTTAAAGGAATTATGTGATCTGATATGGGTCACTTGAGTGGTCTGTATGGCTGGACAATGATCTCTATATTCATGAATGGCACCCTATTATTAGTAGGGTTGCCACATATGACTCCCTGATGGGTGTGGTGACATAGCCATCACAGGAAAGACAACTGCCCAGCTACATCCCTCACACACAAGTGTCCATTATGATGACTGCTGCCTAGGTGGTAGTTCATGGGTACAGGTTTATTAACATATAACAATGAAAGTCAGCTATTGCTTCTAGATCATAGTCATTTGCATACTTCAATAGGCAGATGCCTTCTGTTTGTCTGTGAGGTATGGACTACAATGAGGGGGAATATAATTCATTAACCCTGACAAAATGTAGCTGCCACTGGTGTGATGATCACGTATTATTCAGACACCATCTGCAGTGTTGTTTCTGCCAGCAGTCCTGTTGCTAAACACTCCTGTGACATAGGAATGTACATCTAGTATACCGAGTGTAGGTGGTACATGGTATGGGTGATGATGTCCTATGACCTGGCAAGGTTATGATATGCAGTGTGACATCAACCACACTGTCATCTACATCTGTACTACTGACATCACTTATGTGATCAAGGTTCATGGCCTTCCAAACCAGACTCAGCAGGGTAGTAGTGCAGTACTTCCCATTATCAGTGGTGTCTCCCCCTTTGTTCGGTTGTGATACCTGCTGGTGTGCACCATTCAGTGTGTACACAACCTGACATGGAGCTATGTTTTACATGATGTGTACATGGAGAGAATCTTGTTTTGCCATATGTGTATGATACAACATGTGATGTGAGCAGGTCCCATGCAGACTGAATGCAGCTTGTACCTGCATAGTTGTGGGTACAGGGGCCCTTTGGTGTACATGGATATATGCTTGTGTACCTTTTGGGGGGAGGGGGCCATGTTTTTATATTATCCAAGATCCTATCTGGATTGCTTGTTCATGCTAAGCACTTGTTCAGGACTTGTAAACAGTACGTTAGCTAATGATTACTATAGCACTCAATCTTCCACATCACCTACAGGTAAGGGTGAACAGGTTTTGTACATACTTTTCTCACTTGTGTAGTGTAATGTAGCTGTTGTACTCACTTTCCTCACTTATCTAGGTGAATGTAGTTCTATATTCAGGCATGTCCAAGAGTCAACTGCCAGTGTTCTCACCTGTCTATCTGATTAATCTGGACATCTTGAAGCAATGTAGACATTGCCTCATATACACAGACAAGCCTCTACGCCTACCACCTAACACTACAACCTGTGAGAGATGCACTCATCTAGCCAATCTGGAGGTAAAGGTCTCTCCTTCCAAGCCTGAGCCTGACTGTCATGTGGAGAAGGTCCACAGTTGCACAACACCACACTCATCACATAAGCCTCACTGTATCTACCACACCATTAACTGGGAAAACTACTTGTGTACCAACACATCAGCTCAATGGTTTCTGGAATTCATAAACACCAATGCCTTGACTCATCATATCCACACACCCAGCAGGGGCATCAATATCCTAGACCTAGTCATTACCAACATGAGTGACTGGTGCTTCACACATGAAGCCAACTCCTCGTTGGTCCGATCAGACCATGTGCTGAACACCGTTGATATCCACATCCTGCACCTAACCCCCATTAAGAGAACCACAGTATAATATGTCTACAAGGCTAACTACATGTTTCTTAAGGCAGACGTGGTGGACGTCATGACACCCATGCAGATGGACAGTACTGTTACAACTGCTGAATCCTACACAAATGCACTCTATAAGCACTTACAGGAGTGCATGGCTTGTGCTATCCCAAACAGAACCAGGACGCTATATTCATAATTAACTAAACCAATCTGGTGGTCCTCTGCCATAAACATATTGTACTACAGGAGGAAGACACATGCATGAACATTACAGAAACAATGGATATTGGCACCATCCTGGCAGATCCCTCTCAAAGCTGCACACTCTAAAGGCAATATCACAGCATCCATGGGACTGGACAACATCCCAGGCTGTGTTTTACATGAACTTCGGATCGTAATGTCTCCTCACCTATGCACCATGTTCAATAATAGCCTCACATCGGGCATAGTGCCCCCTGAATGGCACACAGCAACAGTTATCCCACTCCACAAAGGTGGTGCCACAATGGACCACGGGACCTATTTCCCTATAGGCTTGACTAGCCTGGTCTGCAAGGCTATGGTGCACATCATGGATCACTGTCAGAGACATTGGGTACCTCCCAACCTTTGACCCCTCCCTGTTTGTCATTGTTACGACCATGTAAACAAAAGATTGCCAGCACCAAATTCAGTGTAGAGCATCAAAAAGCATCCAAAAACACTAAGTAAAGTATATAAACTTTGATTAAATATAATAAACAACCCAGACCAGTTTCAGCCAATAGACTTTCCTTAGTGGGAATAAAAGAATAGTAACTGTGAAGTGACACACACACACACACACACACACACACACACACACACATATATATATATATATATATATATATATATATATATATATATATATATATATATATATATATATATATATATAGCATGAGTTATCCAATAGGATTCTTCCCAAGGTGATCTTCCCAACATTCAAAATGTTTCCTATGTGAGAAACAAAGCGAAAATAAAGTTATACAATAAAACAATCACATAATCATTATACATTGTAATTGGTAAAATAAAACTTTATAAATGATCATTCAAGCCGGGTGAGAACAAAGCCCCCAGTTTAATGATCCAATACTTCTCTTTTTTAGTGAGAATAGAGTGCCATCCTTGTTTATTGGATCTATCACCAAGAATTCTGTCAATGATGACGAACTGGAATCTGGCTTAATTATGTTGTATGCTATGTTGGAATAGGACATTGGTCTCCCTCCTGGTTCGTATGTCACTACGGTGTTCAGACATGCATAATCAAAGTGGTCGTGAAGTCTGTCCAACATAGAATGAACCACATGTACAAATTGCAAGATATACCACCCAATCGCTGTTAAAATTGCCAAAGAATTTGATATCAAAAATCCTATCAGTGATTTTGCTAGTGAAGTGTTTTGATGTGAAAATAAATGGACATGATGAGCAATGACCACAATGGTATGTGCCCCATAGTTTATCGCCTGTCATGGTTAGTTGGTAATGTATGGCTCCAGCCGAACTGACCTTCCTGAAGTGTGAAAAAAATGAACCTAATGTCCTCCCCCTTCTGTATCCATACTTACATGCATTACCAATCCAAGGTATAAGCTCCTCACTGGCTGTGAGAATATTCCAATGCTTGGATATAACATTCCTAATAAGGTTAATGTTACATCCAAATATTGTGATGAACCGTATAGATTCATCCTGTTCAGTCCGAGTCTTGACAGAATATTTGAGGAGGGAGTTTCTGGTAGAATTAAGAGCAACTTGTTGAGCACCCCGGATGTCAAGTTCCTGATAGCCCCTAGCTCTGAACCTGTTAGACAAATCATGTTGAGATTCATCATAATCGTTATCTGAAGAACAAATTCTGCGAATCCTGAGGAACTGAGACTTGGGTATATTTCAGATGATGTGGTAGGGATGCATACTGGTTGCATGTAGTAAGCTGTTATACTGGGGGTATTTGCGGAATGTTTTACTGCATAAAGTGTCATCTGGATTCCTGGTTATAGTCACGTCCAGGAAATTGATCTCATTTTTATCATGAGTGGATGAAAATTCAATACCCCATTTGTTCTGGTTGAGATATAGAACAAATTCTGCTAAATATTCCTCATCAAAATGCCAAACCAGCCAACAACCATCCAAATATCTGCCCAAAATATCAAGTTCCTCAAGATACAAATTATGTGTAGAGTCATAAATGAGGTGTTCCTCAACATATCCCATGAATAGGTCTGCGTATATGGGGGCAAAAGATGCCCCCATGGCGGTACCCTTAAGCTGCCAGTAACATTCTCCCTGAAAATAAAAAAAAAATTATTGAGAACATGTTCAGCCATGCAGACCAAAAGTGTGTTAAAACCTACAGGATAAAGTTGTGCTTTGTCTAACCAAAATTTTAGGGCTTCTAACCCAGCCCAATGTGGTATGTTGGTATATAGAGCCTTGACATCCAGGGTGCAGAATAGCCAGTCGGGTTCTAGTTGGTTATTGGCAATAATGTGCAGAAATTGTGTGGTATCCTGTTTTCTAGCACAAATCAGGCCTAGCAATGATTTGAGATATAAGGTGAGGAATTCTGATAATGGTTCTGTTAATGAATCCATACCGGATACAATTGGTCTTCCAGGGGGTTTGTTGAGACATTTATGTATCTTGGGTAACAGGTATAGTGTTTGTTTCTGTGGATTTTGTACTGTAAGATGTGCCTTCACTGTATCAGATATAATACCCTCAGAGACAGCTAGGTCCAAAAAGTTGTCAGTTTCTTGCTTGAAGTTAAGAATGGGGTCAATAGGCATCTTCATGTAATGGGAAAGGTTGGAAAGTTGTCCATTTCCCTCCCCCAGATAATAATCTGTGTCCATGATAACTACTGCCCCACCCTTATCGGCCTGAATGATGACAATATTTTTATTGTCCCTAAGTTGCTGCATTGCCTGTTGTTCAGTGTTGGTTAAATTATGTTTCAAGGGTGAAAATTGATCCAACTTAAAATATATGTCTCTGAGTAACGCTTGTTGAAAGACTGCTACATTTCGGTTCATGGGTGGTACAAAGTTGGATTTGTGAAATTTGAATTTGTTAAATCTTTGAGAGTCAAATCTGGACCCAAAGAATAGCTTGAGGTTGATCCTGTGGCAAAAATCATTAATGTCATTCACTATGTCAGACTCATCAACAAAAAAAACAGGAACAAAATTCAAACCTTTATTTACAAGTTTCTTTTGGTCCTCGGTTAAAACAGTTTGAGAAATATTCAAAATATTGCCATCTATTGTCTCATAAGTGTTTGAATAAGACCCTTGATTGTGTCTATTTTTGTACCTTCTATGCTTTCTCCCACCCCTCCTCCTGGTATTGTTAAAGGGTGGGCTTGGTTCTTAGCTTTTTTAGGAACCGGGGATTCACCAGTGTTAGTCCCTTCAGTGTCTGTAGTTGAGGAATCATCTGTTGATGTAGTGCTATGGATCACCTTTAGATGCCCGAAAGCTCACTAGACCGACAAGGAATCCAACGGGCCGAAATCACCGACAACGCAGATGACCGACAAGGTGAGAACCCGACGGACTCGGTAAGTGTGCGATAGAGTGAGGGATTTAGTGTTAGGGAGCGGACAGGTAAGTGTGCGATAGTGAGGGACTGTAGTTTTAGGGGCGGGTTAATTGAGTTAGGGTTAGGGTGCAGGTAGGGTGTGTGTGTGATAGTGACGGACTGTGGGTTTAGGGGTGGGTTAAGTGAGTTAGGGTTAGGGTGCGGGTAGGGTAAGTGTGCGGTTGTGTCGGACCTTAGGGTTAGGGTTTGGGTTACGGTTAGTGCATGTATGGTTGTGTGTATTGTCGGTATTTTGTGTTGTCGGTCTGTTGGTGTCGGTGATTTGTGTTTTGGCGTTGTGGCATTTCGGTTAACTGAAGGGGATCCACTGCTATACGTGTGAGACCCTTTTAATATGGATCTGGGTCTTTTCTTGAAGTTCCTACCAGGATTCTGCCTGGTATCCATAAATCTGACATTTTTGGTAGTGTCAAAAGGTCATCCTCTTTGATAGTCAGTTAGATCCCTATTAAATTTTTTGATTTTTTTTTTTTGCCCTTTATCTGTTTTTCAAAAACCAGCAAATCTTTTGACAGCTTATTAAGACATATAGAAAATTGTGAGTATCCCTCATAAGCTTTGACTTCACCACACAGGTCACTAACCTCTTTAATATTTGTTTCAATAGTTCGTTCATAATATGAACTCAGTATTTGAACAAAGTTCATGGATGCCTGTTGTTAGGCTAGATACCATTCATTGGTCAAAGTTTCCTCAATTTTACTTACTAGTGGTTGAGTTTTAATTCTCAAGCCCCTAGGGGTTATTTCCTTGTTCAAATAAGCTTTAAAAAGCCTCAAGTGTATGTTTGATTTCAAACTTTTCATGCTTTTGCCAAGTTCCTGGAAAGCACTGTTGAAGCCGTCAGCTGGATCTATAAGTTGTGGAGTACCATTCTCATTTGGTGTACCAAAGACACCAGTGTCATTTCTGTCAGCACAAAGCCCTTGAAGTATTGTTTCTAGATCCATGACAATAAGCTGTAAAGTAATGGGTCTGAACAGACCTCCAATGAAGAATTGAGTATAGTTAAGGCCAGACCATGCCTCCTAAACCTGGTGGGCTTCTTAGAGACAGTTACCAAGGCATTAGATGAGGGTAAGGAGGTCCACCCAGCCTACCTAGATCTCTCATAGGCTTTCAACACCATTCCTCCTTCTGGTATTATCAACATACCCATCCACCTGAACATTAACCCCTACATCATATGATGGTTTGCAAAGTTGCTCACGGACAGAACACACACAGTAGGAGTTGCATACCCTAGGTCCGACTGTATATCAGTTACAACTGCCATCCCCCAGGGCTCAGTCCTAGGACCCCTCATGTTCAGCATATACTTCTCTGACATACAGACAAGCACAGGAAGGCTTTGGCTGAAAAGGTTTGCAGACGACTACAAACTAGGGGACATAATTGCTTCCCCAGCTGTTACAGACACCCTCTGGAAGGGTCGCACTGAGACGGATATCTGGTGTTAATATCATGGCATCAAGCTGAATGCCTAAAAGTGCATAGTCATCCCCTTTGGATATAACTAATTACCCACGGACTACCACATAGGTGCTAGTCCCCTACATACAAAAAAGGTATTACGGGATCCAGAAACACCAGTAGATAGCAATCTCTCCTTCGATACCCATAATGACAAGGTGGTTAGAATAGCCTTCTACATGGCCCTCCTAATCTCTAATGGGTTCGCATCCAGATCAGAGGGGCCATTATGACTCTATACATGTCCTGTCAGACCCATTAAAGGATACTACACCCCATTTGGGATATACCTTACAAGACAACTGCAACAGCTTGGAAGACCATACCAGTACCACACCAGGAGGATTACTGACCTCAAACAGATGACCTATGCGGCCCAACCTACAAAACTCCAGCTGTACTCAGTTGCATACCGCATACTCACAGGTGATCTCTGCTTGACATACAAGGCCCATGTCCAACCCTGTATTTCTGGATATGCTGCACCTAAACAGAAGCCCCTGAGAGCCACATGCTCTAGGGATATACACCTAACCACAACGATGAGTAGGATGTGCTGAACGAATATATTCCTGACCCGGACAATCCCTATGCTTTGGAACATGATTCCAATGTAAATCAGGCAGGGCCCCTCATGAGCACTCTTCAAGGGAAATGTTGCCGTGTTGATGGTAGATAGACATGTACCTGGGGATCACTGCAGTGGCTCTGATGGACAGAGGCACAGGGAACTATTGGCTCTGCTGTTCAGAGGCACAGGGAACCAACCTATGGGGGTGGAGAAAGACAACACACACTAGCTAGGCTTACAGATACCCTTGGTAAGACAGCCTAGTACCTACCTTTGCACATATTACATGTCTTATGTGCATGGATAGTTAAATAGCTCTTCCATTTTACTTTGCTATCTTGCTGATAAACTGTCGGCTCACTAAAAGACATATGTATCCTTTTATTGTGTATTGCAAATGCCGATTGACATAACTAATGTTTGCCTACCATTACAGCAATGCTATGTAGCTTGTAATACATATCTGCCTACAATACTGTACATTGCACAGTTATTGGCACATTATCCCACAATGCTAAACATACTTGCACAGTGGCCCAACCTTCCATATGTTATTCTCTGTATTACACCCACACATATGGCTACAGTTACAATATATCAACATATGCTATCCCCTGTTATAGCACATACTTGTTGGTCCAACCCTGCCATTGACGTTGGCTGGTGAGAAGTATTTCTGTTCAAAGCCCTTATATAGCATCCCTTGTGGTGTATGCGGTGTTTGCCTTGTGACCTACAGCAATACACACAAATACTACAAGTGTGACTATGCTCAACAATACATCACTACAAGATAACTGTTTCCACTATATGGATTGCGTGCACTTTAAATACTACAGAATAGTACTACATACACTGACATACTGACTTTTCTACATACCTTATTATGAGGTGTTGTTAACAGTTGATTCAATCCTTTTTGGTTTGTGTTTCAATGTTCTTTGTAATGTTCTGCTGGTATATACGGATGGTTTGAATGTGTGATAACACATCCTTTTCTAGTTACATATCGGTAACATGTGGTATCCTGTCCACCAATTGCTGTTCCAAAGTAGTTAACTGGATGCACATCAGCTGTGCAGTTTCTCCATTAGCTGATACCATGGCAACAGTGGTGTATAAGAGAGTTCTCCTTTTAGGAGTTGTCCATTTGCCTTACTTTTGAGGGACACGGTGTAGATGTGTTATTGCGATGTATTTCAACAGCTATATGGAGACACACAGAGATATATTAGCTTCATGACTCCCGTGGACTGTGTGTAATGGCTAGACGATTTAGTTCTACATGTGAGTACAGCTGTTATATTTCGGAACAGTGCTACTTATGCAGGGTTTGTTTGTACCTGATACTTCTGCAGATGTTTAAGTCTGGCAAGAATGTTTGTCCAGCTCAAGGCTGTATGGCTATGCATGAACTGTTAGGTGGTGTACAGTGTGCTCACCAGACATCCTCGATTTGGTGTACAAGTGTAGCATACTGGGCTGTTACTCACTAATTGCTTACACATCCCGGTGTACGCACAACCCTCTGAAACGGGATTACTGCAAACAAACCCTATTACATCAGCAGCTGTTCCATTGTATTACAGCCGCTATTTCACTTAGGGATATGTTAGTGTGTCTCTGACAAGGTATGTTAAGGCTTCTGCAGATGTCGTACAGTGTGTGAATGATTTCTGATGTTATTACAGTTTGTATTGTAATATGTTTGGCTGTGGGGGTGATGTTGGTGGGTGTGCATAGTAAATGCAGGTGTGTAGAAACTGCTTTTATACATAATCGCTATGTGCATGAGGGTTCCTTGCCTATTTGAACACCTATCCTTTTGTCAACTACTACAATGGTATTTGCAGGCTGATTCATTGAGGCACTGTTATGTGGTTCCTGTATAGCATGCAGGTGATGTTAGTCCTTGAATCCCTTCAGTAATACATCTGAATGTAATAACGTGTTGCTACATGATAGCTGTGTATATCTGTCATAGGTATTTGCAGTCATCATAGTTGTGTTGGTGACTGACTCTCTTTGGCTAGGGTTGCCACCTTTTCATATGTCCATAGTGGGTCCTTTTCGGGACACACATTTGATTTTACAGGCCGACACAAACCCGCGGTCAGTACAAGGGATAGAACTTTCCTTTCTTGCCTAATTATAAGCTTATTCTTGTAGCAGTTTAGTAGCTTATCCTGTTTCCTGTACCATGTAGGTACTTTAGATACAGAAATAACTATTGTATGCAACTATTACAGTACATATGGGACATAATTATGTCCTACAATCCCAGGACATTTGCCACGTTTAATATATTTGGTCAGGACACAACCACCCAAAGAGGGAGTATCCCTCGTAAAGTGGAACAGATGGTAACACGATCATTGGCTCATGTCCATAGCACATATTTGTAATGGTGTATAGGCATATACTCCCCATATCCTTTGTTCATAAAGGTTGGTAGTGGCAGAACGTGTGATTGCTTGCTATGGTCTATGTTATACACATATGTGAACACTTCAACCGCTGTATACGGGAGACCTACAGAATTCCAAAACCACAGTGTTCCGATGCACACAGTCCCGGAAACAGACTCCCATACCCCACATTACCAACATCGACGGTAACTTTCAAAGGTAACATGAACATGAAACACACACACATGCACACACAGACACACTCTTACCCAACACATCCAAACAAACCATCCTACACTACATATGGGCAGGTGACCAAGACCCCCTGCCCACCCCATGTAGGTGTCTGCTCCCCACACACCACCCACTACTTTAATATTCTACATCCTAGGTCGCACAGACAGACGCACAAAGCTAACCCACAACCGCACATTACAGTCCCCCAAGAACACATAACATACACAGAACACACACTTGCACACACTACAGCCCTAAGAAACACACGTACACACAGTAACCTACCCAAACTGCAACACCAAAAGCACCGATGTACTATCCATTAACATTGTGAGATTACACCTCGCACATCTGGTGTTTCGGTACTGTGTTCTTTCGGACCTTAAGCCTCAGGATTACACGCGTCAGTATGTAAAGCAGTCAGTATGTGGTAGGTATCCCATTTATATGTACCTCCATGGTTATGTAGATGTTGTTAACTTATCTATATATCTACATATATATATGTATATCCCCCATATATCGACATATCTCTCTCTCTATATATATATATATGATTGTATATATATATATATATATATATATATATATATATATATATATATTTTATATATATATATATATATATATATACATATATGTATAACATACACATTTCATTGTGTACATGCCGGTTTGTCCTATTTCAACACATTCCTACCTTTTTTGTTTTATCCTGTCAGTATACACGACTGCCATTGGTAAATCTCAGGTAGCTTAGTGGTATGTTATTGTGATGAATGTGTACATAGTTGCATGTTCTAATCCTGACAGTGATATCTTACCTCTCAGAGCAGGCACTGGTAGTGCAAGGGTGATGAACGCACATTTCAGTGGTTGTGTGTTCCACATGTTTATTATTCTGTGGAGAACTACCTATATATGCAAGCTGTGTTTAAGGTATACTGTGTAACATGTACACATCTGTGAAGAATCCTGTCAGGGATACTCCCCATTATTTGGAAACACATCCCTGATTACATTATACAAAACCCCTCACTAACACTCTGGCGAATCTTTGCAGAGTGGGTGGTGAACAGTAGCTGCACCCCAGGGATCCCACAAGTGGCTCTGCTCCACAGAGAAACAGTTAGTTGATTGATGGGGTGGTGACAGCAGACATGTTTTGCTTTTACTTGTGAGTGGCCTCAGCGGTTGGCCATGCACCTACCTATGTATGTATGAACCTGTACATACAGTATGGACACATGCTGATAGCTTAATATACTGTTCAGGTATTGACTTACCTTGTGCCAATGGCGGTTGTGTGTACAATAGTTGAGGGCTACCTATGTAGGATGCACACAGTACTATTGTACACACAACCGCCACGTAAAATGCTGGGCAGGACTGAGAGCAGGCTAAATACACCACTGAACGAGATTTACAATTGAATCTTCCCATAATCTGAAAACTGGTTCCACTTATTTTAAACTTTGAACCAGTGGCAATGTACCTGCACATGTTACAACTCTCACATTTAAAAGTGCCTTTAAGCCTAACTCGGGTGTCATGCTTGGTTTCCAATAGACGTTTAAGGTTGTCCCCTCTCATGTATATAAATCTGGGCAAGTGACCCAACTTACCCTAGAGGGAATCATCACACATAAAGATACTCCAGTTCTTGACCAGAATTTCTCTAATTAGGCTAGCCTCAGCACTAAACATAGTGATGAAAGAAGTAGCAAAATCGACCTTTTTGATTACTGATGTAGTCTCCACCACTGCAGGTGGCACCTCTTCGGTTTGTAACATGTCATTCAGCTCACAATGTAAAATGGGCTTGTAAAATCCCCCCTCCATATGTGGATTGCACAGTACATTTTGCTGTTTACATCTTCTGAGCAAGAATATTGTGCTATAATCACACATGACAGTATATATGTGACGGTTACACAAGGTTGCATGTCAGTAGAGGTGAATGGTCATGATATAAACATCATTTACATGCTCACCGGTGAGGACATTTAGCAAGGATGGTATCTAAATTAGGGGTATGTGCATACTCTGAAAATCTGAAAAATGACTTGCTTGAATATGACTGAGATGTCACCATAACTCTCAACCAATCACAGGCACACAGCAACAGACTCCTGGGCAAATGTAGACAGAAACAAGCACAATTATGGGCACTTTTACAATATTATAACCATTAATCTGTGGAACTGACAGAATATGTGAATGTAACTTATTATGCATGTTCTTCGGGAACAGGCACCTACTACTGTAACGATTGTCCTTATTCTATAAGTGGAATTCACCACCCCTTCCCTAAAAATGACCAATGTTTTCATGGATTAAGAGGGACATTGTTAAAATTAGATTTGAAATCAGATCCACTCATGACCAGTTGATAGGTTTAATGACACACAAACTACAGTCATCACCTGCAAGAATCAAAACCATGCCATCAATGTTGTTACTGAGCTCTGTATTTAGCATGTGCAACACAGAAAGACATTTCACACAAACAACTAGAACCAGAAGGGAAGTCTGCACTGTCAAATCCTAATGGGCATACATCCCAAGGAATAGTTTTGTATGGCTTACCAGATATGTGGGAGCTTATTGTACCCAATGTGATACACTTGGCTAAGCATCCCTGCCTGACGTAGATATCAGCCATATGGATAACAAAACATACAAACACCACACTATTATGAGTGGATTCCCTACACACATCTGGGTATTGCATGCACCTGACACATGTAATACCAATGGATATTGTCAGAAACATCAGATCTTGATTTGTGAATTAAGACATGATCCAGTATGGTGAATGGTACAGCAGTATGTGAAATTGATGGTAATGCATCAACTATGCCAATGTGCACAGAAAGTACAACAGTGCAAAGTCAAGTGTCAATGATCAAGGAAGCTGTCACTGTGATATTGTACACCTAACAAACAATGCATGGAGCACATTGTATAAGCGTATTTCAAAACTCAAGGCATGTGTCATATGATCACTGTCCCTATTGACAACCAAAATGTTATACTGCCATGAAATCCTGACATACATCTATATGTGTTCATGCAAATTATCAAGTGGTGATACTGATGTGATGCACTGTCATGTCCATGATGCTGTGCAGTCGCACTACGCAATAGCTGTACTGAGGCTACAGCTGCACTTCATAGATTCATAGGTTCAAAGGAGAGTACTAGGCTAAAGGCCCAAGAGTCCATATAAGCCTGGCCAGATTTATTACAAGTTTAAGAATTTTCAATAAGTAGATGAATAAAGTTCACAAAGAAATGAGCCTTTGCTATGATGTGTAATACCTACTGCCTCTATCTATGAGGGACATGGGCATAACCCCAAGAGTAAATTTATGATTACACATTCATTGAGCTAGGTTGTGCTTGAAGAGGGTCAGGGAAGGACTTTGCTTTACATGATGGGAAGCTTGTTCCAGAGATGGAATAGCTGCTGAGAGATGTAGCTATCTCTCCAACATGATTTATTTACATCAGAGGCTAGTTTAAGATCCTTGGAATGAGTGACCCTCATGCAGTATGTTTTATGAATGTGCAACATTTCCAGCAGGACCTGATCAGACACTGTCCTGTAGGCCAGACACAAATTGACCCTTAGTAGTCTGTAGGAGACAGAATACAATGATAGGGCTGTCAATCTTTCTGTGCAGGACTTGCTTTTTATAACCTGTTTCTTCATTGTAAGAAAACTCTGGTTTCACCCCAGCTGTTGCAGATGTGTGGTGATGTGCATACAAAGGGGTGCATTTTAGTCTATTATTGGTGTGATGAGAGCCAAGTACAATGGAATTATAAAGTCCTTTGATCTGGATGCCATACCTTTACTTATAAATTTCACCACATAGAAGAACTTTCTCACCACAGCAGACACAGGGTGGTCAAAGTTCAGATTAGTATCAACCTGCATAACCATATCACATACCACTATGTCTGCCCTTAGGGGGGTTGTTGTCTATATTGCAATTAGGTGTGATATCTGCTTTACAAAAGGGAATAATAATGAATGTTTTGCATTTATTTTCTCTCCATGGCTCTGGCAACAATTATTTGTGTCCATTGATCCTTTCTGGAGTATATCAGAATTGTTCAGGAATTCCATGATTGACCCCCGTTTGCAGTCAGCTGCAAACTTGGTCAAACAAAGATTGTCTACATTTGCACTGACTTCTGAGAAATAAATACCGAACAGGAAAGGGTCTAGAACTGAAACCTGTGATGCACTCCTGGTGACTTGTCTCTTGCCAGAGGTGAATTCCTCCACTTTCACAGTATGTGTCCTTTAGGTGATACATCTGTCTACCCACCTGGTGATGTACGGATTTATGCTCATTTGAGAGAGTTTATCTATAATACCTGAGTGAGGAATTATGTAAAATGCTTTAGCCAGGACAAGTTAAGCAGAATGCATGGTCTTTGCTTCATCCATGACCTTGGTGACCTTCTTGAAGAAGTATTTCAGATTTACCAGAGACATGATATACCCTTAACAAATCCAAACCGGTTTGGTTCCAGAGCTGTGAGATTTCCTATGTCCTTGTTGATACTGTTCATAATTACTTTCATGTTTTGATGAGGCTATTCAAGCTTATGTGTCTATAATTCCCTGGTTATGTTGATGGTCCTCCCTTGGTCAGAGTGATGACTGTTGCTGTCAATCATTCTGCCGGAGCATAGCCTGGCTGGAGGCTGTGATTAAATAGGGATCCAAGTAGGTCTGCTAGGTCTTGTTTAAAGTTATTTAAAAAGCAACCTAGGATGTCATCAGAACCCACTGATGCTGTGTTCTTAGCCTTAGAGTGGTCAAAGATGACCTGCACTCTTCAGATAATAGGCTGAGAAATGGTGGCAGTTATAATTTGGGTGACGACCGGTGGGAACCAGGGTTTGAAGTTTGGTCCAAATCTGTTAGCTAGCAGGTTGTCTATTGCCTGTGGTTGAGATGGATGCTGCCATTCACAACCAGCCCTGCACATAGCTGGATAATTCCCCTTAAGATTTCAAAAGTAGCTACAAAATGCGTTGTGTTATCACTTACAAATACAATATTGCAACATTGTGTATGAATCAGATGCAGCACAGTGGAACTGTTAACACAGTTATGCAACTCGACATATTTCATATCATTACATCATTTGTACATCATATGCCTATATGTTTGTCAGTAGAAATGTGTGGGTGATGGCCCCAACACCATACATGGACACATTACAACTGTTGTGGATGTAGTTCATGCATAGCAGTTAATGACACAAATACTAACAGTCTCAAAATGCTTCTGTGGAACACCTGAATAATCCTAGTGAATAGCAACACAACTGTGCATACAGTGAATTCCCCAAGGTTGCCTGTCAACCTGAACATGCTGTACGTTTATGTATATCACAGCATTGCAACATTTTGATGAACCTAGGAGTATGTGTCCATGTAATCACTATGGAGTAATATTGCTGTATATCAGATAACATTTCCAGTTGCTAAGTGTACACCTGTGCCATATTGTAGCTGTCACTGTAATGGTTGAATGAGAACTGTGTAGAATGTGTATACACTCTACTACAAGAACACATGCCTTAGTAAGACAACAATATACATAGCATCATTTCATGTCAACCGTCCTCAGAAGGCAGGTTATAGAAGGAACATGTTACCAAATGGCAGCAGCAGGCATCAGTACAGTAGCTCAAATCCCAGTCTGGAATATACTGTTGTAGGGCTACAGTACATCCACACTTCAACATAGTACATGTGGGTGACAACAACATCAACATGTACAATGTTCATAGAGTTATAGGAGATTACTATGCTAACAGCCAAGAGCCCATACAATCTTAGCCATTATTGTCCCATTTAAAACAAAATAGCTATCTTTAGGTGAGGGGAAATATAAGTTGTATGTGTGTATGTGTTTGATTTTATTACAAACTGCCTCTGTCCATATGTGACGTGTACTAACTTATGAGTGAATTAGCAATCACACATCAAGTGGTCTGCAGATGCCTAGTACAGGATAATGCAGATGCTCCGCTTCATGAAGTGTGTATTCATCTTTAAGATGATAGGGACATTGGATTCATGGAGTCAAATGAAAAGAGATTCAAAACATCATAGAATGACAGTAATATACCACCAAACACATACACATTGACTGAGGTCAGATTTGAACACTCCTGTGCAGGTATATAAGCTGGATTCCATGCTACATTGGGCTAGCACCATTACAGATGTCTGACTTCAACAATTTCAGAGTGCACTTTATAGGGGATGACATCATCAGTGTATGCTGAAAAGAAGATGTTCGGAAGATTGTGTGACAGATGTGGACTCACATCCCAGTGTAAAATTGTCTCCAGAGTGAGAGTTGAATGAACACACACTCAAGATGACTTCCATGAGATTAGAATCCCTACCTGTTTAGTTATACAAGCTGCAGTACTTAACACTCACACCAACCCAGACATCTGAGTTAAATACTGTAAGAGTGAGCTTTATAGAGAGTGACATCATCAGTGTATGCTGACAAGATGATGTTGGGAGGATTGTGTGACATCGATGTGGACTCGCATCCAGATGTAGAACTGTCTCCAGACTGATAATTGCAATAACACACACACACACACACACACACACACACACACACACACACACACACACACACACACACACACACACACACACACACACACACAAAACCTGACAGCTGTGAGATTAGAAATGCTATCTATCTAGGTACAAAAGCTAGGAAACAAAGTACTCAATGCTAGTGCCATGGCACAAGTTTGGCCTTTACACTGTCAGAGTACACTTTATAGAGGATGACATCATCAGTGTATGGTGAGAAGATGGTGCAAGGACTGTACAAAATTGCTGTGGAGTCATGCACTAGTTAAATGAATTTTCTGAATGATAATTGAGTGAGGGCAGCAGGACATGGAGTCAAGCTGTTCTGACTACGTAAACACACACTTAGATGTACAGACACACACACATGACTACTGTTTGATTTCATCCCCTACCTAACTAGTTACATAAGCTGGAGAATACAGTACTTAACACTTGTGCCATTGCAGACCTCTGATTTTATCATTGTCACAGTTCTCTTTATAGAGGAGGACATCATCATAATGTTGCAGGTAACAGTTATGAGACTTGTGTGCAAATGCAGGCCTTGGGATATAACTGTGTGTTTGCAATTTGCAAAAATACATTTAAATACATCCTGGTAACCTAGGTGAAAGAAGCTGTCATGAATGCATGTTGCAGAACTGAGCCATACATGTACCTGTTTCTCAATATGTTGTTTAGATAAAAGACTTGCACGCATACACAAATATATATATACACACACATGCACACGCGCACACACACACACACACACACACACACACACACACAAACAAATATACGTACTTTGGAAACAGCAGTACAGAAGGGTGGAGGTATGTGTCTTCATATTCAGATGAACTGATGTCCACAGTAATAGAATTTCCTAAGAATATCCATTTGATATGATCATGGATGGCCAGTCTCCAGCAACAGTATGAACCTGTGCCAAATGTAACAATGCCATTACACTCTGTATCTCTGTAGTCTGCTTGATGATGATCCAAGTACTGATACATCATTTACAAGTGCATTGCTGCAGGACACACATGAATATCAGAGTATGTGTGCAGTCAACAACACATGTCCCTGCCGTTCTCTTTTGTTTATGAATGCCTTTCCGTATAATGTAAGATAATAGCTCAGTAACCAAACTAAGGCATGCTAAACACCTCTTGTCATAGCGCATTTCTGAGAGACTGATCTGTGCAATTGATGGTAAAGCATTAGTGTATGCTTGATTTGCATTTCATGAATTCAGCTTCACCTTTTGAAGTAGTTTGCATGATATATTATGGGAGAAATTGCTGGCAAATGCTATGATGTTCATCCTATAGTTTGGATATCAAATTTTAGGTCCAAAGTTTTATTACTTAAATAACTGTCGCCTATGCCTTCACCATTTGCATGAAGATAAGCACCAAGCAAAAGTGATTCTCTGCTTAAGGAAAAAAGTGTAGGATTTAATTTGGTTCACCTTCCTTTGCTCAAGCAGGCTAGTGGAGATGTGCAGACATCAGCACTCTGGAACGTACTGAATGTGGAAAATACACCTGCTGCCTGTCTTTCTCTGTGGCACAGTGTGTAAGATCAGTGAGCTCCTGGTCAGAGCACAGGTGAGCCAACATTTAAATCCAGATTATTCTTGTTTTACAAATGGTGTCAGGATGGCATTATCTAAGTAAATAAAGTCTGACTATCAATTACTACACTAATGTATGTGTCTTCCGTAAATGTTATCAGTAATTCCTACCTCAGTCGAGTTGTACAACTAGTAGCTGTTTTTCAGGCCTCATTGCAAATCACAAGTTAATTGTGTGTACACCTTTCTAAAAATGATAAGGGTTGTTACATCTTCTGAAATGATTACGATGACTCAGCAAATATGCTAACTATTTGTGTAGGGTCAGATATTCTGAAAAGTGTGTGCAGTATGCTTCTTCAAAATAAGGATAGTTTACACACCTCATTGGATGAACATTTCATCCATCATCACCATACTTCTCAACCTGGAAACATCAAAAATCTGGACAAAGGCCCATGAAAAGTATGTGCAACTGGCCAAAAATCAGGACACTGATTAACATAAAGTTTGCATACATAACCATATAACCCCACCCGCTCAGATGGAATTGTGGGACAGGAGCATAAATATTGAAATAATAATAAATAATGGCCAACATTTGCATTTCAGACTTCACATCCCTCAGAAAATACATAATAATGCAAAGCATGTTATTCTAGCAAATACCTGAGTTTACAGGAGCAGTATTTCAAATCTGTCCCTATTTTTAGATCTTTGTCCCACCATTATTTTTGGCTTTGATCAGATTTCTTTCTCTGAGAGATTGAGAAGTATGATAATAGGGCAAAAAAGCTAAACTAATCATGATAAAGCAAAGCCATGTCCATGCTTCTTGTAAGTGTGCCATTTAAATTTAGGAATGCTATTTACTTCCACAAACGAACACATAAGAGTGGGTATTATTTATTTATTTTATTTACATTTGTTTACCGGGAAATTCCAACTGGATGCAAGTCCTTTTTCAGTGGATGCCCGGGGAGAAGAGCTCCACATCATGTACATGATAAATAGAGATACAAAGTTGCAGCAATAGTAAACAACATTACAGTTTGTTGGCTTTAATACAATAACAAGATATTGATTATCAACAGTATATACGGTAAATGTTGCAAGTTAAGATAGTTTCTTGTCGTTTATAATATTAGTAACAAAGTTGTCAGACAAGATGTTAAAGTATGTAAAGACAACTAGCAATTTCTGACTGTGGTTAGTAGTGGCGGTAGTATAGTTGGGTTAAGAGTCTAGGTGGGGGGGAGGTAAGGGTGGGAGTGTTAGTATGGATTAGAACAAGGACAAAGCCAGTGCAAATTTAAGTGGAATTTGAGCACCGTCTTGAAAAGGCTGCTGGAAGGTAGAGTAGTTATAGAGGGTGGAAGATTGTTCCAAAGTTTAGATATGGTACATAAAAACATGGCTTCTCCTGCTGGGTTTTTGGGTTTGATAACAGTGAGTTGATTTTTGTTGCTTGATCTTAGGGGCCTAGTGGGGTGATAGGGTTGGAGAAGGGTTTGAAGGGAAGGGATGTTAAGGGGGTGGTTAATAAGTTTATGAGCGAGGGTGAGTTAATTAAAGTGAAGGAGTTGTGGGAGTTCTAACCAGTTTAGTTCTTTAAGGGAGATACAATGATGGCTGCGGTAGGAGGTTCCAGTGGCATATTTAGAAATTTTATTGTAACAAGCATGCAGCTTGTGTAGGTATGTCTGTCTAAGATTGGTAAGTATGAGGGATGCATAGAGTAGGGTGGAGATTAGCTGGGAATTGGCTGTGGAGATTCTAGCCACCTTGGTTAGGAATTGGCAGCTTCGTTATAATGCACCAAGTCTCTTGTGAACTTTTTTTATTGTGAGCGATATGTGGGTGTCAAATCTAAGTTTGTTGTCTATTTCCACACTGAGTAATTTTGTGTGCGCTGATGGAGAGATGATGGTATTGTCTTTGGCAAGAATGTTGAAGTGGGGGGTGTTTTGGATGGCTTTGGAAGGTTGGAACAGGCAAAGATTTGTCTTACTTGAGTTGAGTAGGAGCTGAGCACTGGATAGCCAGCTTTTTACAGAAGAGAATGATTCCTGTGTGATTTGTTGTAGTTCTGGTAGAGTGGGGGCAGAGCGGATAAGAGTAGAGTCATCCGTTTACTGTATAAGATAGGTTTGTGTGGTGGCAGTATGTAGGTTGTTAGTGAAAAGTGAGAATAGCAGAGAGCCAAGGATAGACCCTTGGGGAACTCTGACAGTAACTGGGAGGTGAGGTGATATGTTATCATCCCAGATTACTGATTGCTGGCATCCATGTAGATAGCTGTGGAACCAGTTGCAGGTTGATTGTGAGAAGGAGAGGTTGGGGAGAGTAGAGAGTAGTAGCTCGTGAGATACCATGTCAAAGGCCTTTGAGAGATCTAGAAATATGGCAGTAGAGAAGAGGTCATTGTTTATGTGATGAAGTATAGTGTTGGTGAAGGAGAGCAGAGTGGAGGTAGTGCTGTGGTATGGCCTGAAACCATGTTGGGTTTTGGAGAGGAGATTATTAGCTAGGAGGTAGTTGGAGACCTGGGTGTTGCTACATTTTTCAAGTATCTTGGAGAGAGGGGAGAGGATAGCAATGGGGCAGTAATTGGACAAAATGGTATGGACAGACTGGTTAGCATTGTATCTCACTCTTAGGTCTGTCTTGGCTTATGTTCATTTCCCAGCTTGGGACTGACATCTGCCACATTAGCTTTTGGTTCCCTGGTTGTATTTGGGAACCTTCTGTGTGAATCTGCAGTATTCTGCACCTCTTACCTGTGCACTACCAGTGTCAAGGTTTTATCGAGCATTCCTTTAAAAAAAAAAATAGCTATTACATTAATATTGTGAATGCAGGATATGATGACGCACTGTTATCTTGGAAAGCAGAATGACCTATGACCATGGCACGAACAAGTTAAACCGGTGATATTTAAATCTTTTACCTCCCCTCGCACGGTAGCAAACCTCATCCACAGACCCCAACAATTAATGTATATGAATATTCATGTAGTTGTCTGACTCGTCATCATCACTAACCATAAATGTATTCTGCAACATTCAATATGGAACTGAAACCAAAGGGTTAAACTGAAACTTAAAAATTAACATCTGTTTCTGCCTGCATCTGTGATTATACACAATGAATAAAGTCATATGAAAAGTAACTACATGGCCACATTAGCCAAGCTTCATGAACCACAATAACACTGAATAACACAACATAAAGCTTTCAACCCCCCCCCCCTCCACACATATACACAAAAACCTGCCTTTTCATAGTATCCCTATTCATTTACTTGAAACTTATAAAAGTACTCTTATTGGAGCAAGTATTGCTTGTTGTACAGTGGTGTTCAAGGTGAAGTAGTATGTCAGGTCAGAGCCATTATTTGGCAGGCTTTTAGTCATATAGTATTCATAAGCAACTAACCTTTCACTTCAAGAAGCCGTCTTGTTCCTGGCCCAGATATACTGCATTGAAAATGTTAGATTCCAAATGAATAATAACATTAATGAAGATTAACAAGGTCCTCTTGAATATACTTAAACTGGTGCTGAAAGACTTAAACCACTAATTTTCATATTTTTTGTCATTTTGGAAACTGATCTAGTCAACTGAAAATAATTACAGAAAAAAAAAATAAAACAGTTTAAGTAATCAGTATCACTATACTAATTAAACATGCATCCTAATGCTGTAGTCAGTTGTGACTCGCAACATGAGGAGAAGAATAAATTAACGTTTTAGTTGTAACTTTAAGAATTATATTTTAAAATTGTAGATAGGTGTGCTTCATTTATGAATGGATATGAATTCCGAATTTTAAGTATGAAGTTACTTTAGTTGGCTGTTGCAAGTTAGAAATGTCTTGAGTGTTTTAAAATTCATGCTAAGTGAAGTAAAAAAAATCCCACAGAAAAGTACAGTAAATTTTATTCAGCTGGTAGTGTCACTTCATTGGTTAGCAGAATGCTTTGCTTAATAGCTTAAGCTATGTTTCTGTTTGCTGTAGCTAGTACCTTGAACTCTTTGAAAGAGAGGTAGCTGGAGTACAAGGCAGTTAAGATATAAGGCGATATACATATCTGTATCATGTTAGGTGAACTGTTAAAATTACATACGGAGAAAAGAGATGAAGTGATGACCTGTGAAACTTTAAAGCAACTTGAACTATCATGCCAAGAATGGGTCAGAAATTCAAGACTTGTAATATGGCACACAAAATGCAAAATGCAAATGTAGTAACAGTCTAGTTAAAAAGTATTTACCTTGAAATAAGCAGCTGAGCTTGTGGCTTGTGCTCTCAGGCTTGCATGGCAGGCTAGCACTATCTCTTGGTGCTGACGTCATCATGCACACCTCTGCACATTAATAACCCTGTGGTACGCACTGGCAGTGCACAATGACATGAGCATGATCATAAAAAAATAAAAGAAAAATTAAAAAGAAATTGAGATTTAAAGGGACCACTCAGGAATTCGTGCCATCCTATTATTTTTAGCTCAAAACCAGGAAATACTCAGGAATTCGGTATGGTTGAGAGGTATGAATTCTTCACCTGAACATGATATAAAAGGAATCCTGCAGCAGAGTTTTAAACCTTACACAGCAGCACTGCTGAATTTTGAATCAAAGTAACATGTTTGCATTATCCATCAGCAGAGTCATGTCAGTATGCAAAAACCATGAGATGACCTGCACATCCATCAGCCTCATAGATACGTACACATAAAGAGGGGTGGGAGTGAAGGAGTGAATACAAGGAGAGATGAACATACACATAACAATGTTGTGCATAATAGAAAATTCACATACATGTTTTTGTCTGTTCTCATTATTAAGCTGCCATGGTATGTAGCACAAAGTGACTGACATGGGGTAAAGAAGAGTTAGGAAAGGGACAACAGGCTTATGACAAGGAGAACAAAGCTGGATAAATATGTCATGGTTGTGGGGATAGATGTCACTTCAAATACTTATTTTTGGCCAGTATTCAATATATCTCCATGAGAACTCATAACTGTGGCAAATGTTAAGATGTGGGTGATTAAACATATCATACATATATAACATCACACTAAGAAATTATATTAGATGCATCTGGAATTGAAACCTTGATGCTGTAGGCAAAGAAATCTTCAATCAAGTGATTTATTTCAACAGTCCACATAGGAAGTTGCATTTTGTTACATTCAACACTTTAAAGAACTGACAAAGTAGTGGCTTTACTCTCCCATACCTGTGTGTTCCTTAACAGCTTTAAGCAGTATTGCGTGAAGATAACCAGACTTTTCGGCAATGATTCACAATGCCAAACACCATGAAATGAAGAGGACAAAAAGTGGAGGCTTTTTATGGGCCATTTCTGGTCATGTGTGTGGTGTGTGATTCTATGTTCTGACAATATGAAAGGTGTGAAAATGGGGTTGATAGGAAAGTGGTAAAATGGAAGTGGGCAAGCAGAGGGAAGAACAAAGGGGAAGAAATAAAGGAATTTGCAAAAGGGAATTAGGAAGGAACCGTTGATATCCACTTCTTCAACACCATAATGTGAACATTTCTAGACAATTGGATGAATTTGGACTATCACCACAACACAAATGGGTGATAACAATGCAATAATGTCGTACAGGCAGCTGTAACGAATGGGTCAAGAAAACACATATTTTAAATGTAATGTGTGTAACTAATCTTTTACTTCTGAAGAAGTTTGCTTTGGTGCAAACGAAAAGCGCTTTAAGTCCTGGTATTAAACAAAAGACCTGTCTCCTGAGCTGTGCTGTTTTTTGTTATTTTATTAGTTTTCTGTGTTTTTGAGATTCTGCGAAAACACATATGTCAAGTGGAGAGCTATGCATGGGGCATTTTTTGTGGGATAGATGCCCTTTTTTTTCAAGAAGATAGGAATTTTTGAAAATGGACATAGAAACGTGTTGGTCATGTAGGTAGGGTAGGTAAGACACAGCTTAGACAAACAAAACAATCAAAACAGACAGAAGGATGGTGATGGACACAAAAGGTTGGGGAACACCATGATTGGGAATGGATAAGGGACATTGGCGGCACATGCCCATCAAATCTGGAAACAATGAGAATCTAGTCCTCACCCTCAGAGCTGTCATCACTGTCCCTTTCCTCAGTTCCCTGTGAGACTGCTTCAAATAGGAGTCAATTTTCTATTTTAATTAGAAACCTATCCAGGTGACTGATGCAGGCAACAAGGCCAGTTTCTATGACATCCAGCACCTTATCCGACAGCTCCTGGTAGGTGGCATAATCGCTGCCATCCAACTATAGTCCCGGAGAGTATCAGTGCACCAGTAGCCGGGGCAATGCTACCTGCTATGGATGGGTCAGTTAGTGCAAGGACTGAAGCAGTACTACCAGGTTGCAACCCAGAGGTGCTGGGTGTGGCAGTCAGTGGAGGGTCGGTAGGCTGAGACACAGTAGTTGGCCTACCTCCCTGTACTGAAAAGCATTTGGTTGGTTGGCAGACAGGTATGACATCAGAACGGTGTGTTTCCAGTTAAAAAAGACAGAGGTAAGAGGTGAGGTGAGACAAAAAAGAAAAGATATGATTAGAACCATTATATGTCACATTCATGCTTTATTACAGTAGATATATTATTATATTAGCTATACGGCATTCCCAGTGACAAAAATGATTGTGAATTTTTACAAGTAATCCTTGGAATATGCAGATATTCCATATATGCTTTAAAGATAATACATATTAACTTAACAACATGGCAGTAATGCCAATATTTCTGCAATTTAAATTTAAAAATATTTGATGAATGTGAAAGTATAGTTTACTTGTGGGAATTGAACCCACCTAATCTGGATTCAGTATTACACTTGCATAATACAGTTAGCACCAGCTACAGAAAAAAAACATCCATGCTTGCTGTTACAGTTAAGATCTGCATGCTTAAATTGCTATTGATCTAGAGAATCCCAATATACTTAATATAATGTGCATTTGTGCTCCATACATACCCTTGCCTTTCTGTGTCTCTCCAATCTCTCAGTATGTGCTTCCTTGTTTGCTGAGATTTCCTGTGCAGCTGTAAAATAAAGGAGAGAAAAAGAGACATGAAAGCATTATGCATACCAGTAGTGCCTGTTTACACCATTCCATATCATTTTTAGTTGCTTTATCTGTATACTTACACAACTGTGGGATTTCACCAGTACTAAACTCATCCAGCTACTGGTTGAGTTCTGCCTGATTTCACCATTTCATGTAATTGTAATGATGCTTGCATTACTCCCCTCCCTGTGTGTGGTATGTCAGTTTCAATGGAGACAGCCTTGACTAGGCTGTTCCAAGCCTTGGTCTAATATTGAGACCCAGTATAGCCCCCCTGCAGCAGCCTACAGATGTCACACTTCACAAGGAGTATAAAAAATATTTTTGATTCCTCCACATCCAGCCTCTGTGCCCTGAATTTGATACCATCCTTCATACCTACTGCCATCTTTGCAGACATTCTCCAACAACAGTAAAATTATTTTTCAGGCAATTTGTGATACCACATTTTATGAAGAGTGCACAAACACAGACAGCCATGCCAATTACATTTGCACAACGGTAAGTGGAGAGAAAAATTGCCAAAGAGGAAGGGAGTTTATGAAATTTTTTTAGATAATTTTATAAAGAATTACAGTGGGACACCCTTACTAAAAAGTTGATTGTGTTAGAGTAGAACCCTAGCTCTCCTATGTTTGGACTATGAACTCATTCTAATTACACCTGTTGCCACAGGGAAAGCTAGGCAGCAGGTGTATTTTTCACACTCAGTACTGTCCAGAGTGGTGACAACCACTCCTCCTCTGAGCCTGTTTGTGTGAAGAAACATGAACCAAATTAACCTTTTCACTTTTTTCCTTAAGCATTGAACTCTGTTTGTGCATAGGCAGGCACCAGTCAAATGTAAAATACAACAGGAAACATATATTACTTGTCTAAATAGTCATCTTGACCCTTCCTTAGTAAAAATAACTACTGGGGACTCCAGCCCCCAATTTACCTATTTTCTCTCTTTCTTATCCCAATGCATTTATACCTTGTGCCACAGACACAGTTAGGTAAAAAGGTGTAATTTCTGCAGTCATTGCCATCTGTATTGCTGACTGCTGCACATTGCCTCTATGCATGTTTGCACTTCATAAGACAACTGACATTACATTTTCAAATTTTAGGTAGTTAACTGTGTTTGCTCTAAGCCACATGTCATGCAAACGGTAAAGCCAAATAAATAAATAAAACAGAAAAGATAAAAACATAGTGAAACAAAGGTTAACAATTAGACAGCTCTGGATTGGAACCATCAGAATATTGCACTTACAAAGCACAGTTGTTGTGGATTTTCTCTTTTTGCCACAGACACAGCTTTGCACCACCAATCAAATCATATGCATGCAAGCAATTTACATTTTCTATCCAGTATTAACAGTTCATAAACTTGTACATTATCAGTTGGGTGTATGTGTGGCTAACATATTTGGTGCAATGAATGATCACACAAGCATTTATGAATATATATTTGCAGAAATGCAGCTCTGCCTTCTCTTTGTATTCTAGTCATTCTTTCCTTATCTCTTTTTTACTGTTAGACATGCAGTCAGTAGTGCATTTTCCATCACTTTGCATTCAAGTTGTTATAAAAATGCATAACAGTGAACAACAGTTTTCATCAAAGGCATGAGACCTGTGCTATTATGGCCAAAAATATACATGTGCGGTGTTTTGCTTTTTTCAAAAGCTCGCTGAAGTTAATTATACACTTTGTAAGTGTATCCTCAATGAAAAACACCTACTGCAGGGAAGGGTGTCTTAATTGCTGTTGTGTTTTCCTTCACTGACAATGATCATTCACATTTGCAAGGCATTAGCACCTAATGATGGTGTAGGGGCTATATTATGTTTATATCTGCTATACAAAGTCAAAAGTTTGGCATTCAGAAATTCTAATGAGTTCAGACATAATTTGCATCTTCACAGTGCTCAGAGGGCTGAATCTATACTATAAAATGTAACAGTGTAGCTAGGGGATTTAAAAGTGAGAACACTTGTGTACTTGGACTAAACAGAAGATTGGTATTTCCTTGAAGGTGATTTCTCTGCAGAGAATCCCTTAGTTTGTAAAGGTATGCTTCTATTATTAAAGGACATTTTGGAATTTGTAAACTGTTACGAATGTATTTATATAGCCAGGAGAAAAATAAAGTTTTATCTGTATGCAATTCTTGTACTTCGCTTTTTCACACAGGCAGTTTTGACAGGCATTTACATTTGTGAGATAGACAGGTTCTACTTTCAGCACAACTATGTTTTTTTAACATTTGCTTTTCCAGTTTCACATGGTATAAAAGAGAAAGGGTAAATGGGGTGGAATTCACTTCAATCTTGCAAACATTAAGCATCCTGTCAATAACCAATAACAGACTAATAAATTCTTCTTGTTGGTAAAGGCTTTTAAAATTACCAGTGCCAAACTTGATTCATATTTTCGAAAAGATTTTATTAAATCTAGGTAGGCGAGCGCAAATAAATATTCTCTTTTATTAATTTTTGTTACAGTAACCACTGTAATTGCAAGCAAGGCTCAATGGTATAGATGGTCCATGGATTCTCTTTGTTCTGCTCATTATTAATTTATTTTCACATGGTATCAGAGAGAAATGTAATGTATATGTTGCTGACACTGGTGTTATGCTTTTCGGATGGCCCAAGGCAACATCCACAGGAGTGGTGAGCATAGTGAAAATTGTCTGGCATTCATAATTTGATTTCTTTACTATTTAGTAATGATAATTATCATCCAGTAATCAATGACACAACTTTTCAGTGTTCATTACATAAATGTTGACAGAATGGGAGCTTCTATAGACCCTTACATTTTTTGGAGTTTAGGGGAGCAAGCTACCATTCTGTTGTCCTGAATGAGAAGTGTGTTTCAGCTGCTTTTCTGTTGAAAATGTGTAGAAATACTGATAAGTTTGTGGAAAAATATATACATTATTCATGTGGTATTCCCTGATTTGTACAAACCTTTGTTTGTGTGTGTGTCTGTGTGTGTGTGTGTGGGGGGGGGGGCACCTACCATCCTGTTCTGCTAAATGAGAAGTCTGTTTCAAGTGCCTTTCTGCTGAAAATGTGTAGAATGTCTGATAATTTTGTTGAAGACATTTAAATTACTAATGTGGTATTCTGTGGTTTGTACAAACCTTTGTTTGTGTGGGAGGGGGAGGTAAGGGAGTCACCTACCATTCCGTTGTACTAAATGAGAAGTGTACTTCAGGTGCTTTATGTTGACAAAGGGTACACAGAATGATTATTTTCTGTGAAGAAATACATTACTTATGTGATGTTAATGTGTTTTATCTTTCCCAGTTTTACATCACATAGAATTATGGCACCCAAGCATACAAATCCACAGAAAGCCCCTTTCAGTGACACTGAGAATGAGGTCATTCTCCAGGCACTCAGTTGGCAATGAGCTTTCCAGCTTGAGAGAGGCCGGGGGGGATATGGTTGCCAGAAAGGAGATTTGGAACCAGTTAGTCGCTGATGTAAATGGATTTGGTGGTCGTGGCCACAATTATGATCAGGTGGATATTGGACCAATAATATGATTTCATCAGCATGGAGGAGGGTGGCTTCAGTTGCCAGAGAACAGCTTGCTATGGGATGGGTCCTGCTACCAAGCCACCATTAACACCAAATGAGGAGTCCTTGTCCACTGTTAGAGAATCCGACAGCTCCGGGGAAACTGCACACTATGTGCTTGATGTTAGTTCTGATGTGGCTGGGAGGCCAAGTGTATCTGAGGTCCAGATTCCTGGCAAGCTTACCAATGGCAACATTATACTGGCTTGAAGACTAAAACATAATTTGGCTGCTACTGCTTCTGACATAAGCTTTTTCTATTTGTACCCATTGATATGTCATAGAGTTATGCAAGAAAGTTGTTCTATTGTGGGTGGATGGCTCAGACATGATTCAGTTAGGGTTATTTCTTACAGGGCATATAGGAGATTGTGTATTCACTGGCCCCTGTGTTATTCCCATTGTGATGACTGATTGCCATTCTTTCATTGTTTCATTTCTTCCAGGCTCATCCTCCCTGAAAAATGTTCAGACATCATATGGTAAGCAAATGTTGTTCTTTTTTGTTCTTACTAAGCATTATTTAGTTTATATATATATATATATATATATATATATATATATATATATGGATCTAGGACTTTTGATCGAAAGATCAAAAGTTCAAATCCATTATCACCAAACACACTTTAATGAAGGAGCTTTCATCAAAAAAGCGCTTTCTTTAAAGTATGTTAAAAAAATACAAAATCTACTTGAATACAGGGGGGCAAGCCCCCTGGACCCCATGATGTTGGGGGCTATGCCCCCCTACACCCCCTACTTTAATATTCTGACTCCGAGGTCACATTACAATGGGGAAAAGGGACTTTTCCCTTACCACATCATAGTACGATCGGAACAACAAGCATACTTACACAAAAGTGCTGCTTCAGTGAACAGCACTTTCGTTCAAGTATGTTCACCAAATTGGGATTCAGTGAGAGATGCAGTCAGCATCTTTATGGATCCCAGATATATATAATATATATATATATATATATATATATATATATATATATATATATATATATATATGTATATAAAATTATCTGTATGTGTGAGAACGGTTTAATGAGTATCTGTAGGCTGTAGTATCTGCAATTGTATGAACAGTGTTCCTTTTTCTTCAGATATTTTGGGTTAATATTTAGGGCAGTAGGGGTTCTGCTTGACAGTGAAAGTGTAGGACTCCTACTACCTGATGTCAGAGTATTGGTAGGCTCTGATGATGATGGTGGCCAAATGGAGGCAAAGTCGGGGGTGTAGAGGTTGAATCTGACAACGAGGTTGTGCCTCACACATCCCCTGGATTTCCCTCAGACAAAGTCTGTATGCCTATGCATACCCATTCCCTCACATACTGGACAGATTGATGGTGACACAGTTGATCAGGGTACGGTGGTTATTGTGGTTTCAGTGACAATTAACTCTGGCTGTAGTCAAAGTGTTGGTGACGTACCATGCAGGAGGGTTGGTGGGGTGATCGGAGGAGGCCTGTTGTCCACCCTCCACCTCATGCTGGTGCGTCATTATGTGCCACTCAACATATGTTTAAGCCCACCATGGACGCACAGGTACATTCCACTAGGGCCTCCAAGGGCATGCTTAGGGTTCTAGATGTGGCACAAGCTGATGTGCATGACTGCCTCCACTGTGTGGCCAATTCAATAGATCGGATGAATGCCACAATGGAATGGGCAGTGTCGGTGATGGAACATCTGCTAGGAGGGGCAGCATCCATATAGACATAGGGCTGCAGCATCATCTGGTGTTAGCCAATTTGGTCATGCCTGATCCTGCTCTCATAGTGGCATTACTTCGACTACTCCATCAGTGGTTGGAGTATCCACACTCAGACATGGTAGGCCACAGGGTGCTGGACCTGGGTGTAGTTGTAAGGACAGCTTGCCCAGCAAACATTGTTCATGTTCAGGTGGCACCAGCACATCTAACCATGGGTATGGACATGCCAGTGCAATTTCTGCCAGAGCCAGTTCTCGTGGTTGTGGGTGACAGTGATGAACTGATAAGTCTACCACTCATGGCTCACACCTGTCCAATGTGTCAGAATGTACTGCTAGCACAAAGCTTGGCTGTTTTCATGCAGAAACTCACACACACATTTTACACTGAGTGCCATACAGACACCCACACATACCTGCTACATGAGGCATTAATGAGTATTGCAGGTCATTCTGTCTCAGTGGCCATTTGATATTATCTACATTGTTGTATGCCTGTGTTTCTTACTCCGCACACTCACTACTTTGGTGTTAGCCTTGACTTCCTGTGCCTCCAGACCCACCCTCTGCAAATGATATGATGTATGCCATCACCTCATTTCTTTCTTTTTGATTCAGGGTTAAATATGTATAGTGTCTGATGCACAGGGTGGCTAGGTAAATGAGTGCTTAATATCTGTATCTGTGATGTTATGTGGATATTTTTTTTCAGATGACATTCAACATTTTTGTGTTGTGAATCCTACCTTGAAATCATTGATACAGCAGTCATGATTATTGCTCCATTTGTGAAAATGTAGGGATAAGTGCAGTTTGGACTGAATTTTCCATATTTGGTAGTCTTGATGCATGAGTCATGTTAGCTGAATAAACTGCATAAACATATATTATATAAATCAATATATTACATAAGTCAGTCATGTCACATATTGATGTCATTGTTGGTCTACACACACACATTGTACTTGGCTACATTTACAAGTAAAAGAACACAGGTATCTCATTCATTTATATTCTTACACACATTTATTTTCCTTGTATAGGTTCAACACTTACCTTGAGAGTCCTGCAGTAACAAATGCTGTCATTTGGGGCTGACTCTGATGCTAGCAGCACACAGTCATTTCCTGGGTAAATAAAGGTTGTGAGGGTTGTGTGGCATCAATTTTACTGCATGCATGTATGTGCACATGATGACAATTGTACCCCTTAGGTGGTTAACAAGTGTGCTATCTGTTGCCTATTGGCCAGGGCAATGGAATACTGTGCACCCCTAATCTAGCTACACCCAGAGCAGCCACGGGTTCCCCTTTTAACTTCTCACCTGCAAGTGGATGTGGTGACCTTGTCACTGGTGGTGGTGGTGGGACATTTGCTCCTAGCCCTAGGTGTTCCTGTTGCAGCTGTTTTTGAAGGATGAGATTGTGTGGGGTAGCAGAAATGGTAATAATCTTGGCACAAGTACTGGGATCGTACTACAGAGCCCCACTCCCCCCATGTTCCTAGTCATCAAAACCATGACTCCAGCAACACAAACACATGCTTTATGATATTTATTTGTTTGTGTGTGTGCCTCATTATAGTATTTCTCCATGAGTGCATACACATTTCTGATGGATGTCATCAGCCATGGTTTGAGTACATACCCTGTATCCCACAAAAAATGGCTTTGTGGGTTATTGCCCCTGGAAAACCTCTGGTAGAACTGTCAGTTGAGCCAGATATGGGTGTCATGGTAAATGCCAGGGTTGCCAGCGCACACATTCAGATGATTCGCTTAACATTACACATGTCCAGGAAATTAATGGAGTGAAACCCCTTTCTGTTGATGTAGACCATTCCCTGTGTCCTGGGAGGTACTTTGGTCTCAATATTCATGCAGTCTATGGCACCCAAAACTTCAGGAATGTGTTCTATGGGATAGAAATCCTGCATAGTTCTAGCTCCATCTTCAGGCATATGGGGGGAATATCTATATCTATATCCATATCTTTATCTATATTTACATATCTCTATCTATATATATATGTATATATATATATATATATATATATATATATATATATATATATATACACATATATATGTATATATATCTATCTATATATATATATACATATATATATATATATATATATATATACATACATATACACATATATATGTATATATATCTATCTATATATATATATATATATATATATATATATATATATATATATATATATATATATATCCCCTTACCATGACATCTGCTCTAACCCTAAGGTCAGTGAGTACTGCACAGAAGTTCAGTACAACGCCCGTTCGTTGTACTGAACTTCGCATAAGTGCACTTACGATTAAGTGCACTTTCGCTGCAGTGTACATTCTATACACTATTTCGAAGTTGTAAGCCTAAGATCTAGTGTATGGAATCCATATATATATATATATATATATATATATATATATATATATATATATATATACACATATATGTATATATTATATAGAAAGATATGGATCTACTTCACATAACCAACCCACACTTTGCTGAAACTCTTTTTGTAGAGACAAAAAGAGTAAACGTTCAATAAAACGAACATTCACGTCAGCAAAAAATTGTATAGGGAATGGAAGTAGTTGGCCAATGTTACGAAACTGCCCTTTACCCCACTGTAGTGTGATCTTGGAGTTGGCATATATAGTTAGGGGGCTGGGGGGGACTTGACATACTGTGTTTTGTGTGTGTGTGTGTGTGTGTGTGTGTGTGTGTGTGTGTGTGTGTGTGTGTGTGTGTGTGTGTGTGTGTGTATGTGTGTGTGGTATTTTGGTATTTTTTGCTGATTTGAACATTCACTTTATTGAACATTTGCTGTTTTCGTCTCTATGAAAAAAGTTTCAGTGAAGTGTTTTTGGTTTGATTATGTAACACAGACCTATATATATATATATATATGGATTCCCTTTCAAATATTGAAAGATCAGAATCCTGAATGTACTTTTTGTGAGACGAGAACAACGAAAGTTAAAATCCTGAACCACAGAATTTTTCCCAGGGCAAATAAACACTTGTCTATCACAAAAAAATGCCCTTTTCCCTACTGTTGTGCAATCCCAGAGTTGGTATATATAGTTGTGGGGTGTGGGGGTGGTGCAGCCTTCCACACTGGGGTGTGAGTGGTGAAGCTTCCCACCTAGGTGGGTTTCAGATTGCTCGGTTTGTACTGTGTTGTTTTGTGCACTTCTTTAAGTGTCCTTGGAAAAAGTTTGTGGTTCGGGATTTTAACTTTCATTATTTTCGTCTTGCAAAAATAACGTTCAGGATTCTGGTCTTTCAATATGTGTGTTTATATGGGTGTGTTTATATGGGTCTACTTCAGATTAACGAAAACCCACTTACACAAAGTCGAATTGTGGAGACAAAATTGCTGAAACCTGAGTTTAATGACAAAACATTACCCAGGGTAAGTATCTACTCATCCAAATTTTAAAAACAAACACACTGTGCTATTTCCAACCCATGCAGGTGCGGGGCTATGCGCAACACAGCCGCCAAACTAAATATACCAACTCCGAGATCGCACCACAGTGGGGAAAATGGCAAAGTTCCCCATGCTGGATGACTGGATACTTGCCCTGGGTAAAGTTTTGACAATCCAGTTTTTTGTTAAAATACAGGTTTTGCAATTTCATCTCGGAGATTTTGTTTTCAGGTAAGTGGGTTTTCATTAATTTGACTCCATATATATAATATATATATATGGATTCCCTTTCAGATATTGAAAGATCAGAATCCTGAATGTACTTTTTGTGAGACAAGAACAATGAAAGTTAAAATCCTGAACCACAGAATTTATCTCAGGGCAAAGAAACACTTGTCCATCGCAACAAAAATGCCCTTTTCCCTGCTATTGCGCAATCCCAAAGTTGGTATATATAGTTATGGAGTGTGGGGGGGGTGCAGCCCCCCACACTGGGGGTGTGAGTGTTGAAACCTCCCACCTAGGTGGGTTTCAGATTGCTCGGTTTATACTGTGTTGTTTTGTGCACATCTTTACGTGTCCTTGGAAAAAGTTTGTGGTTCGGGATTTTAACTTTCATTATTTTCTTCTTGCAAAAATAACGTTCAGGATTCTGGTCTTTCAATATTTGAAAGTATATCTACATAAATATATATATATATATATATATATATATATATATATATATATATATATATATAAAATGTGTGTGTGTGTGTGTGTGTGTGTGTGTGTGTGTGTGTGTGTGTGTGTGCGCATGCGTGCGTGTATGTGTGTGTTTATATGGGTCTACTTCAGATTAACGAAAACCCACTTACACGAAGACGAAACTGTGGAGACAAAATTGCTGAAACCTGAGTTTAATGAATGAACGCACTGCCAAAACTTTATCCAGGGTAAGTATCTACTCATCCAAAATTTAAAAACAAACACACTGTGCTATTTCCAACCCATGCAGGTGCGGGGCTATGCCCCCCACAACCCCCCGAACTAAATATACCAACTCCGAGATCGCACCACAGTGGGGAAAATGGCAAAGTTCCCCGTGCTGGATGACTGGATACTTTCCCTGGGTAAAGTTTTGACAATCCAGTTTTTCATTAAAATACAGGTTTTGCAATTTCATCTCGGAAATTTCGTTTTCGGGTAAGTGGGTTTTCATTAATTTGAATTAGACTATATATATATATATATATATATATATATATATATATATATATATATATGTATGTGTGTGTGTGTGTGTGTATATATATATATATATATATATATATATATATATATATATATAGAGAGAGAGAGAGAGAGAAAGATATAGATATATATATATATATATATATATATATATATATATATATATATATATATGTAGGAGCGCTACAGAATCCTGAAAGCCCAAAATCCTGAGATCAAAATCTCGAAAGTTCAAAATACTGAAAATTCAAAAAACTGAAAAATCAAAATACTGAAAACATACAGGATACCAACACTTACTATATTCCAGCACAAGTACATACAGAAGCATATTATCCTTTAACTATACGCAGGGGGGCAAGTCCCCTGCACCACCCACGTGGGGGGCTGCGCCCCCACACCCCCTGCTTCTTAAATATATCATCTCCGAGATTGCACTTCACTACACTAAGTGCAATCTCAGAGTTGATATATTTTAGTAGCCCCCCACATGGGGGATGCAGGGTGGCTTCCCCCCTGCCTATACTTGTAAAAGAGTAATATGGTTTGTCTTTTATTTGTTTATGTATGTACTTGTGCTGGAATATAGTAAGTTTTGGTATCCTCTGTGTTTTCAGTATTTTGAGTTTTCAGTATTTTGAACTTTCGAGATTTTGGTCTCAGGATTTGGGTCTTCAGGATTTTGGGCTTTCAGGATTCTGTAGAGCCCATATATATATATATATATATATATATATATATATATATATATATATATATATATATATATATAGATAGATATAGATAGATGTATTTACATAGATCTATAGATATAGTCACTGGCATGCTGTAGTATACCATTCAGGAACTGGTGGAGGATCCTGGATGCTGATGCCTGTGACACCCCCAGAATGTCCCCTATAGGTCTCTGAAAGGTTTCTGTAGCTAATATTCTTATTGATACACATACCTTGATCTGCACAGATATTAGTTCCTCTCAGTTTGTCTTTTCTTTGAGGTGAGAATGGCAGAGGGGTCAGAGTTCTTGGAGTGTGTTTTTATCCAACCTTTAGTGTTCTACTGTTTCCACCTTATGCAGACCATGAAAAGTAAAATGGGGTCTAATTGCCTTTCTCCTCCTTGCCCGAGTTCTATAATCATCAGTAGCAGCATAGACTTGAGGCTGTTGCACATAAACATGCCAAGGAGCAGCAGCAGCCTTTAACATTCTTTCCTTCCATTGTGGTTTCTGTGACTGTATGCCAATTTGATTTAGAATACAAGGCAAAAGGCTACACTAAGTGTACAAGATTGCTTTATAGCTTGTTGACTAGCGCGCCATCTTGGATTGGTTGATTAGCAATTCAGATGCTTATGCAATAAATAGCATGCCATGATGTTTTAACATGTTTGCACTCTACACATAGTGTAGAGCTACTTACTAAATATAAATTGAAGCATTATCGTGTGAGCGTCACACAGAGTTTTGCACAAAGTTTTAGCAAGCCTTGCAGGGTTTATTGAATCTTGCCCAAAGCATTTCAAAACCTGTTGTACAAGAGATATGCATAGTACTAATGCTTTAAACTTGTAATCTCTTCACATATTTATAACAAACAGAAAAATCAGTAAACTTGAAAAAAATGTAAAGTAAGACAAATAGATGCATTATTGTGCCATATATATAAAAACTTATTATAGAGGCTGCATCAGCTGGTCAACAAATAAACACAACTAAGCGTTGTGCACAGTCCAGTTAAAGAGTTTTCTATAACTCCTCATTCAAGTCAGGTTTAAATAACATCCCCATTTTGAGAAATCCGTCTTCTCTCCTTTTAGCCAAAATACTAGACTTATCAGATTTAACCATATCAGTCCCAATAAATGTAAAATGTGCGATGGAATGAACTTTAAAATGTTTGAAAAGATCACTTCTTTCATGATGGCATCTAACATCATTTAGAAACAATGCCAACCTTTGTATCAAGGGGAGTGTTGTTTGCCAGCATAGAAAGAGCTGCATCCACAAATGACCATATAAACCACCCGGGTCTATATTAATTCATCAAAAACTAATTCCAGTGACTGTCTTTCATCAAACACAAATTATGCATATTGACTTACAAAATACAAATATATGCAAAATACGATGTACA
This sequence comes from Protopterus annectens, assembly GCF_019279795.1. Lineage (NCBI taxonomy): Eukaryota > Metazoa > Chordata > Ceratodontiformes > Protopteridae > Protopterus > Protopterus annectens. The sequence goes on from NC_056733.1 coordinate 98,597,768, forward strand.
CACAGATACATCAGTTACATATTGGAGTATGGGGATTTTTTACATTGGACAGTAAGTAATGAATAGAATCTAGCTTGGAGAAATCAGGGTAATTTAGAGTAGTTAATGAGATGGAGAGAAAGGTAGCTAAATCGAGACAAAATGGGTATTAAAAGAATTGAGAGCTGGAGAAGAGGGCAAAAGTTAGTAGAATAAATGGCACCATCAGCCTGAGGCTGTGCATGAGCAGATCCACTTATTAGTTAAGTGTACGTTGAGAAGCTGTTTGAATTTGGGAGGGTTGCTGGCATTTCCGATATGTTGTGGGATGGTATTTCAGTCCTTGAATGTAAGATTTGAGTGAAGAGAATCTCCAAAACTGTTGCTAGATTTTGTCTTTTAGTAGGAATTTATCAGAAGATCTTAAGGATCTAGTGTTGGAGTAGGGTTCGAGAAGATTTTGTAGTGCTGGGCATTTGTCATGTTGGTATATTATGGTATGGGTGCTTGTGAGTTGATTGAAGGATAGAAGGTTGGGTAGTTCTATCCAGTTTAGTTGGCAAAGGGCAACACAGTGGTGTGATCTGGATGGTGAGTTTGTGGCAAACCTGGCAACCTTATTATAGCAGGATTCAAGCTTCACTAGGTCAACTTTTTTTTAAGGTTGGTAAAGATGAGTGTGGCATACAGTAGGGTGGATAGTAGGTGGGTCTTGGCAATAGTTTGCCTTATAGAGCTGGTGAGGTATAAATTGGCCCTATAGATGGAGCTGAGTTTTATATGGGTCCTTTTAATGACTACTGCTAAGTGTTTATTGAATGTCAGACTGTTATCATTGGTAACTCCAGGCAGTTTGGTGTGAGAGACAGGTTCAATTTTGGTATTGTTTGCTGAATGGATGAAAAAGAAGGATAAGAGATCAGTTGTTTTGTTATTGGAAAAGATAATTAATTTAGTCTTACTGGGATTCAGGATTAGTTGAGGGTTGGAGAGCCAAGACTCAGTGTTTGTGAAGTATTGCTGGGTTGCTTTTTGGGGCTGTGGAAAGGATGGGACTGCACAGATGAGGATGGAGTCATCTGCATAGTGAATGATAGTGGTGAGGTTAGTAGCAGTGTGGAGTTTGTTGGTGAAGATAATAAAGAAGAGTGACCCTAAAATTAAACCTTGTGAGATGCTTACTGTAAAGGGTAATAGGCAGGATAGATCCCCTTGGCATCTCACTGCTTGCTGTCAGTTGGATAGGTAGTTGCGAAACCATGTGTGGTTTAGATTTAGGGATGAGATTTCATTTATGAGTTTTTCATGTGAAGCTGTATCAAAAGCTTTGGACATATCTAGGAGGATGGAGGAAACAAATTGTCCATTATTTTTGAATAGGTTAGTTGTGTTATAACAGCAGTTGTGGTATTGTGACAAGGTCAGAAGCCATGTTAGGAGTTTGTTAGTAGGTTATTGCTTAGAAGGTAATTCATGAGCTGCGAGTGTATGCAGTTTTCTAGATTTTTTTGATAGTGGAGATAATATTGCTATCAGCCTGTAGTTAGTGAGGTATGTTGAGTTTCCACCTTTATGCAGGGGGATGATATAGGAAATTTTCCAGAGTTTGGGAATATATTGTTCTGTGATAGACCAGTTGATCAGAAGTGAGATGGGTTAAGAGATAGTGCTGGCTGCTAGTTTGAGATATTCAGCTGGCAGTAGATCTGCTGCTAGGGATTTGGGTTTTAGTTTCTTGAGTAATTTTCTTATGGCGCTGTTTTTGGCAAGTTTTAGGATGAACAATTTTGTGCTTGCTTCGGCTTCTGTAGGAGTGGATGGGGAGTATTGATATAGTTTTTGACTAGTGAAAGTACAGTGTTAGTAAAATGTGTATTAAATTGGGTGACTATGCTGTCAGTGGTATTTGTGGTGGAGGGGGTTGGGGTTGAGGTGTTGCCAGGTAGTAGTTGTTTTATAGCATCCCAGAATTTCTGAGGATTGTTTTGGTATTTTTGTTGGATCCTAGTGTAGTGCAATTTTTCATCTTTCCTAATTTGTTTTTTTAGATTTGTTTCTTTGTTCTCCTTACTGGTCTAAGGTGGTTTGATTTTTGCTGTCCTGATATTTTATCCAGGCTTTGTCTCTCAGTCTGAGTAGCTGTTTGGTGTTTTTAGCTAACCAGGGAGCATAGATTGAATTTATCTGAACTTCCTGGGGGTGCTAGACTGTTTAGCATGTTTAAAAAGTTGCTGTTTAAGTATTGTATGGCAGAATTCAGGTGGAGATACTTTATTGGGGACCAGCTGCAGTGTTGGAGGAGTGATATGAAGGTATTTTGAGAAAAATATTTTTTGTTACAAAGTTGTTTGTATGCGGCATTTTTTTTTGTTTTGTAGGCCAAAGACACTGCCTGAGGAGATAGGTAGGTAGATGGTCACTTTGTCAGGGAGGCACCCTGCTACATATGCCAATGATAGCATGTTGGTTAAAGTTCAGTCGAATATGGACTGCCTTTTGCAGTGTTTGTCTGTTCTAGTCGGGGATTATATTGTTTGGGTATAACCATATAGGTTTATAAAGTTAGAGGGGTTGTCTGAGGCATGGCTTAGCCAGTCTGTATTGAAGTCTCACATAATTATGGTTTCCTGGTTAAATGTAGGGGAAGAGCAATGTAGTAAGTTTTCAGTTATGGATAGGTTGCTGCCGGGGAGATGTAGTTTGATATAATTTTTGGGATTAATTTTTGAGATGGGTAATTAATATTTCTGTGTTATTAAGTTGTGGTGGACTTATTTCTAAATGTTCAATTTTTAGTTTATTTTTCTAGATTACAGCTATACCTTCATCATGTTTGTGCATTCTGTCCAATCTGTGGATGTTACATATCCATGGGCTAGAATTTCATTATTAGTTATGTGAGGATTTAGCCAGATTTCAGTTATGACTGCTATGTCTGGGGAGTAAAGGGAGAGGGTACCATGAAACTCAGGAATTTGTTTTTTGAGGCTTTACAAATTCATATTGATGAGTAGGAGGTCAGATCCATTATGTGGTAGATTGGTGAGGATTTGGAAGTGTTTATTAGTTGGTGTGTGGGGTGCCCATTGAGTGTGGTTAGGGCCTTGGTTAGGGTGGGTACCTCCACTTAGTTGGAGGTGAGATGTTTTATGTAGGAATGGATGAAATTGTTTGTATGTCAGCTTATTGTATTTTCAGAGTAGATGGGGAGTGTGAGGATGCTGTGCATATCTGTATTTAAAAATATCTGTCTTGGTGCAGTTAAAGAGGCATGGTGTGCATGTAGAAGTAGTGTAGGGAAGAGATGGGAAAGGGTGGGTGGGAACGGGCATTTTTGTGATCAACTGATTGTGATAGGAGGTAAGAAGAAGGGCTAGAATTAATTAAATGAAGAGAGTTGTTTATAACATTAACATTGTAGTGGTTATGGTAGAAGAGTTATTAGTGGGTATGTGATGTAATTACAATATGTTAGATTGAGTGGTATTGTGAAGGGAGAACAGGGCACCAAAGTAGGTAGTGATATGATAGGGGGGTAGTAAGTTAAAGAGACTTTTGCTAAGTAGTAGAGCCAGTGATTAGATAGTTAGTTGTAGTAAGTGTGGTATCACTAAAAATAAATGCAGGTGTAGTGGGGGTGGGTGGAATTTGGGGGTGCTGTAAGGGAGAGGAGTGAGCCTGAGCAGAACAAGTACAGAGAGTGAGGGACCCTGTTTGTGACTATTGCAGCTGTTAGTGAGTTTCCAGAAACAATCAGTAAGCTGCATACAATTTTATGTTATTCTACTGTTTAAAGCAATAACAATAAGAAAAAAAACACGAAGGAGAGAGGCTGTACAAAATGTGGAGTACTGTAGACAGTAGGTATAATGTTAGTGCGAATTTAGGCAGATCACCAACATCTAAAATAAGTATTAGGACACTCTAAATAGGAGCACACAAATTAAGAGAAGCAGACGCCACACTGCCTTTTGCTGAGAGTTTATATTACATCATCAAAGACTAATTTCAATGAAGCTGACTTCATTGACCCCAAATCAGCAAACTGAATTTCTGCAGAACATTTCACGAGGGAAAGGAAGCAGTTGGCCAACAGCACGACTTTGTCCTTTTCTCCACCATAGTCCGATCTTGGAGTTGGTATCATACCTAAAGTGGGACAAAGGCCCAAAAATTAGGGACACTTTTTAAATATTGCTCTTACAAATTTAGAAATTTGTTAGAATAACAGGTTTTGCATTAGGATGAATTTTCTGAAGGGTATGAAGTCTGAAACTCAAATGTCTGTCTATTTTCTAACGTCAATCTTTAATGATTTGTCACTGATTTACCAGAAAACCACAATTTTATGAAAAACGGGTCAAAAATATAAGGCAGAAATCTGGACATTCTGCAAAAATCTGTACAGTTGAGAGGTATGATATATATATATATATATATATATACCAAGTTGGTATATATATATATATATATATATATATATATATATATATATATATATATATATATATATATATATTTGGGGGGTGGGGGTGCAGCCCCCCACTTGGGTGGGTTTGATATACTACTATGTTCTGATGTGGTGATTACTTTCTCTGGTGAATTTTTTTTCAGTGGGTTCGCTCACAGAAATTCAGGTCACTGATTTGGGTTGGCTACAAAAAAAATCTTAAAATCATGCACAGTATCCACATATGGTATAAAAATGCAGGTAAAAAAGATAATCTTTTATTTAACAAACATTCACTTTCTAAGATTGCGAGCACTGGAAAAATTCACCACAGTACATTTGCCTATTTTAACATTTCTTGAATCAAATTGAATCAAATTAAGCATTTTTTTTTCTTTTATGTCTGTTTCCTACCTCCACTTCTGATCTTAAAGGGGCAGGACCAATATTAGAAACACTGGACTACATATTGGAAGGGAAGAACTTTACAAAACCACTTTCAGTACCCACAGAAGAATGGAAATCTCATAATTTCTTAAAAGAGAGCCCCTATTTTGTCTTTTATGTTTAGAGAAAATCTTCATCTCTCTAGTAGGGGTTGAATTAGTGGAACAGACATTTCCTTTTTTTTTTCCATGAGAAAACCATGTCAGTTTTGTAGTCCCATAAGCCCCTTTGGAATTTCTTCTGTTTTCCAAATTGCAGTTACTTATCCAATAAATCCAAACTTTTCTTATAGGAGTTAAATAAATCGAGAAACAATGGATCATCTGCAGACTTTTGTACTTGATTTAAATCTGTGCTTACATTGTCTTTTAACCCACTAAACTGTTCCTCAAAAAAGTTTGTAAGTAACCATACATAAATCTATGAGGCAACATCTTGAATACACAATGTTTTAATGAAAGTATCATTACGTTTAATAATACCTAGCTCCAAGTAGACATGAAGGCTATGGCGTCATCTTTTTTTGAATATATTTAATGAATGTAAGTGTCAAACTGTACAATGCAACTTCTTTGTCTGTTGACTTTTAGCAAACATACTGTACATGGAGACGCCATCCTTGCTCGCTCCTGGATGCTCATTATGTACGGTAGTCACAACAGCATCTCATAACTTCTCAGCAAATGAACAAAGTCAATCTACATCATCAGTATCTTCCAAAAGGAGAGCAAGTAGAGATTGTAAGTCCAGGGAAACCATACCAAAAATATAAAGCCATGTGGTTAAATAATCCAATAGTGTACCAAAACATCTCTCAGCATGAAAATATACATCCAAAAATGTACCAGAGACTGAAACAAATGCCCAAATCTAAATGAACATATACATTCAAAAGAAAAAGAAAAATGATCCAGCATCATGACCATATGACATTTATTTAAACTTTATTGCAAGAAGTATGAATTTACATATCACAGAAAACCCATGGTTTCACCCCAAGGATTTAAATGCGTATATAAATACACACGCGCACACACACACACACACACACACACACACACACACACACACACACACACATATATATATATATATATATATATATATATATATATATATATATATATATACAAATACACACACACACACACACACACACACACACACATATATATATATATATATATATATATATATATATATATATATATATATATATATATATATATATATATATATATATATACTTACATGCATACATACACACATATCTTTTTATATATATAGACAGATATGGTATGATTACACGTGATTGTTACACTGGTGGTTGAGTGCCTTAAGTATGAATGTAATGCCACTGATTTTCACCACAATGTATTGTATTGTGTCAGCTTGTGGTACATTCTTCCCATTCTCTTTATTCTGGTGTGACTGTGGAATTGGTGTAAATAATTCAGTGGTACGCAAAACTTTCTCCTCTGCAAAAAAAAAAAAAAAAATTTCTTTGTGTTTTGTTATGTTTGGTGAATTGTTTTTTATAAACATACCCAAATATATATCCATTAAAAAGATGTGCATTTTTTGTACTTGATACTGTAGAGAAAGAAGAATGTTTGGGTGATTTGTATAATCTTCTAGAAGTCGAGGAATTCTGATTGCAGTTGAGATAAGTAACTAATGTTCTTTTGGTATTAATGAATTAATCAATATAGAATGTGTGCTTACGTATAAGGCTGCACAATTTTAAGTATGGCTTTAGAAGCATTTAAATATTTATGACATTATATAGTTATTGGCTGTGAGTTGTTACTAGATGTTTGACCTTTTGTATTTGCTGTTTGATAGTTGTTCTAAACAAGTCTGGTATTAAAGGATGAAAATGTTAAAATACTTTCTTTTTGCTTTTTTTTGGGGAGGGTGCTGTATTGTGGTGATATAAATAGGCAGATGTATAGATACACACACACACACACACACACACACACACACTTACTATATTACTTCCTAAAACTACCTTCTTAGTTGTTACTTACAAGTTAACTTATAAGTTAACTCTACTTTTCACCTTGGGAGTAGAACTCCTCAGAAAATATTGCTACCTCATTCAACACACACTTCACACAAACCATACTATCACTAGCTAAACAACACAACCCCCCTCCCCTCCAACCCACACCTTAAACTAGCAATCTCCCCACTGCCTTCTCTTTTTCTCCTGTACGTACCTTCAACATAAAAAAACTCTTAACTAAACTTAAGCCCACCAAATTAGCAGCAGACAACCTCCCAAGTGAATACCTACAAATCACAGCTGATGCTCTGGCCTACTCAGTATCCATCTTGATTAACCGATCTCTGTCAGAAAGTAACGTTCCCACACTGTGGAAAGTATCACATATAATTCCCCTCCACAAAGGCGGACCCTCCACAGAACTAACCAGTTACTGCCCCATAGCTATTCTCTCTCCACTCTCCAAAATACTAGAGAGATGCATATACTCTCAGGTCTCCGACTCCCTCCTTACTAACAACCTCCTTTCCAAGACTCAGCATGGTTTCTGACCAAACCATAACACCACCACTGCCTTACTCTCCTTTACTAACACTATCCTACAGCATAAAAGCAATGGCTATCTCTCATCTGCTACTTTCCTAGCCCTATCTAAAGCATTTGACATGGTCGAACACAAACAACTTATCTCTGTCCTCAATAACCTATCCTTCTCTCAGTCAGTCACCAACTGGCTTCAGAGTTACCTGTCTGACCGCCAACAATCCGTTGTATGGCAGAATGACATATCTCCCCAACTACTTGTCTCCATAGGGGTTCACCAATGATCCATCCTTGGACTCCTACTCTTCTCTGTTTTCACCAATAATCTAGCCTCTACCACCAAACATGGCACACTCATACAATACACAAATGACTCAACCATCATCTGCTCAGCCAGTCCCTACCCAAACTGTAAAAAGCCACACAGGAAGCCTTTTCCTCTGTTGAAACTTGGTCATCCGATGCCCAATTAATACCCAACCCAAACAAAACTAAACTACTCATCTTCCAACACACCAAACATACTCAAAAACAACTCTCACTTTAACATTACAGCAAAAGAAAACACCACTATATACCCAATTGAACACACCAAATTGCTAGGAGTGGAAATAGACAATAAACTAAAATTTGACATTCACATATCCATGACCATAAAAAAAGTCCACAAAAAACTAGGAGCGTTATATAGAAATAAGCAACATCTCACCAAAGCAGCAAAGATTTCAATAGGAAATTCCCACCTTATCTCCACCCTACTTTATGCCTGTCCAATAGATACCAACCTAAAGCAATGCAATCTAAACAAGCTAGAGTCCTGCTACAACAAAATCACCAAATTCGCCACATGGGCATCCTACTGTAGTCACCACTGTCTCTCACTTGCTGAAATGGGTTGCCTTGAACTCCCTCACCTCCTTCAATGATATCAACTCTCACTCGCCCACAAACTAGTAAACCATCCACTAAACGTTCCATCCCTCCAGAATCTACTCCAACCCTATTGCACCACCAGACCACTAAGATCCAGCAACAAAAATCACTTGCAGATCACTAAAGCCAATAACTCTGCTGATGAAACACTATTATCTTGCACCATAGCCAAATTATGGAACTCCCTCCCACCCACAATTACCTCCATACCATCATGCACCCACTTCAAAACTTTACTAAAAGCGCACCTAAAAACATGCTGGCTATGCCCTTGCAACTCCCACTCTAATTTAATCACCCACCCTATCCAACCACTGCCTTTCTTTCCACTCCACTAACTACCTTGATTATAGCAAGCTCAGATGCTCATAAGCCTAGTACTTATTATACAGCAGGAAATTCTTATTGTAACATTTGTTAATGTCTGTTATGTACTTCACAGATAAAGATTCTAGTTGTCTACTGATGTACTATGCTCTTCATCTGTTAATATGTTGTAAGTAATTGCTATGTAAATTGTTAATCGCTATGTAATCCAATGTAACTACTGTCTGTTTATTTTAACTGTGGAGCCTTTCTCCCTGGGTCTCTGCTGAAAATGGACCTACGTCCAGTCTGACACTCCCGGTTAACAAATGTAAATAAATAAATAAATAACTTAAAAAATGCTGCCATGACAACCAGCCTGAATTTGCCACTGGTTTTTCCTGCATAAAAAAAAAAGTTTAGAAGGAGCATAGCTGTCAATTTTACTCATGTACAATCCAGCTTGACCAGACTAACGGATGTTTGGTCTCCCTCAGTTTTTGTTATGTAGCTCCATTTTCCTCCATCTGTCTATGTTTTCTATTTGTACCTTTCAGACAGAGGGAATAATGTAGATCATTTTATTTCAACAACAAAAAAAAAAACTTTCAGCTAAGAAGTAATCAAGATTTCAGAAATGTAAAAAAATGGCTTATCTGGAAAAATCTAATTTGCAATTCATTACAAGTTCATTCACTCAGAAAATGTAGAAATACAGTTGCCAGGAGATGATGGAGCTCATTAATTAGAGTTGTGTTTACAGCACATAGTTTAATGGAACTGTGTAATAAATGTAATGCACACATTAGTCATTTAGCATTGGTAGTTCAGGTTGATGTAATAATATACAATTAGTTTATTTTGTCAAAGTGTTGCTATACAGTTCCTTTATTAGTTTTTGAGAAATGTGCTCACTTTGCCCTACATTCTGACTACCAGATAACTAAAGCAAACAGTTAATATGACCTCACTGATCTTCCTACAGCCAGTTCCTGATTCAGTACTATTAGTACTTGTCTTTGCTTGTATTATTTCAGAGCACTGTAGTATTAGTACTTTCCTGACTTATTCTGGTTATTTGCAGACTCAGTAGGATTAGTACCTATCTTGCCCTACTCTAGTCATTTCTTGGTTCATAGGTTTATACTAGGCTATCTGCCCTAAGGCATTTATAAGCCTAGCCCAGAGTTTTTGTGGCTTACGCCACCCCTTATGTTAAAAAATACTGTGCCCATTAGTTTGTTGTGCCTTTGTCCAGCAGTGACACAGAGATGATTCCCGGGGTAAATCTACGATCTCCCATCCACCGGTCAAGATTTCTCTTGAACAGAGCCAGCGAGGTGCTCTGCCTCACATGGACTGGGATTTTATTCCACAACATAGGGAGTCTCTGGGTGACAAATCTATCCCTCCAACATGTCCTATTTGTATCCATGCTAAGGTTTAAGTCGCTTGCTCTAGTGGATCTGGTAGATTTAGATTTTTTGAGGTGGAGCATGTCCATTAATTCCTGGTTGGACATGGCTTTGTATGTCAGGCACAGGTCACTTCTGAGCAGATGGTATGCGACTGAATAGAGCTGGAGTTTCTTCAGTCTGGCAGCATATGACAGATTTTGGAGTCCCTTTATCCTTTTGGTGAGGAACTTTTGGGGTCTCTCCAATTGCTGCAGGTGTCGGGTGAGATACATCCCGAATGGGGCATTGTACTCGATCATTGGTCTGATAAGTGAAGAGTACAGGGGAACAATGACCTCGCTTGATCTGGATGTGAATCCCTTCATGATCAGGTGGGCAATGTAGAAGGTTTTTCTAACCACTTTAGCAATGTGAGTGTCAAAAGAAAGGCCACTGTCAACCTGGGTCCCCAGGTCCCTAATAACCTCTTTTGTGCTTAGTGGATTGCCACCTATATGGTAGCTTGGGGTTACCTTGTTTTTCCCGAAGGGTATGACTATACATTTTTTGGCATTTAACTTCAGGCCATGGCTCTGGCACCAGCTATCAGTTTCCGTGAGACCCCTCTGAAGGATATCTGTGTCCGATGTACTTTCCACTATGGTTCCCAGTTTGCAGTCATCTGCAAACTTTGTCAGCCATAGTCCTCCTATGTTAGCCTGTACTTCTGAGAAGTAGATGCCGAACAACAGGGGGCCAAGGACTGAGCCCTGTGGGATACCACTTGTGACTGGCTTGGAGTCTGACATGGCGCCAGCTACTCTAACCCTGTGGGTTCTGTCCTTTAGCCAGTTTGCAACCCATCTTGTGACATATGGGTTTACATTTAAGCTGGTAAGTTTCTCTATAATACCCGAGTGGGGTATTGTGTCGAAAGCTTTTGCAAGGACAAGGTAGGCTGTATGGACTGCCTTTCCCTCATCAATGGCCTTGGTGACTGTTTCGAAGAAGTCGACCAAGTTCAAAAGGCATGATCTGCCCTTGACAAAGCCAAACTGGGTCGGGTCCAATGTCTGCAAGTCCCCTATGTCTTTGTTTATGAGTTCCATTATGATCCTCTCCATAGCTTTGCAAACCAGGCTTGTTAAGCTTATGGGGCGGTAATTACCAGAGTCTGTAGAGGCACCGCCTCTGTGGAGTGGGACCACAGTTGCCGTACGCCACTCCTTGGGCACGTATCCTGTGGTAAGGCTAAGATTAAACAGCTGCCTTATGTGCGGGTTTAGTTCCTCATTGAGTTCATGTAGCACACAGCCGGGGACACCATCCGGTCCCATTGACGCTGTGTTTTTAGCTTTAGAGAGCGCAGCTTTCACCTGCGCATTGGAGATGTCTGGGAGGCTGTACTCCGCTGGGATAGTTATCTCTCCTTTTGGGGGGGAGAGGGGGTGAAGTTTGCACTGAACCTGTCTGCCAGTATGTTGGCAATGTCTGTGGGTTCAGTGATTTTTGTATCATTTTGGACTAATTCTGAGCATATCTGGGAGTTTCCACCCAGGTTTCTAACATAGCTGAAGAAGGCCTTATGATTGTCTTTTGAATCTATGGCAATTTTTCTCTCAAAGTTGGCCTTGGATGATTTTATGAGTGCTCGTATATTTTTACTAATAATGATCAAAGGTGTCTTCTCTTTTATGGATTTTGCTCTATCATGTAACAGCTTTCTCCTCTTATTGTAAAGTATGTTTATGGCTGGGGTCCACCAGACTGGACGTTTGCCCTTGGTGGAAAGAGTCTTGGTTTTATTAGGGATTGCCTGATCCATGCAGTCCTGGAGGTGTTCATAGAAGGCATTTGTAAGGGCTTCCGCAGCTTGGGTTGTGGTTTCCACTGGCTCGGGGGCCTTGAAGGATACCACACCAGTCTTGAGTAGAGTGAAGTTTGCTTTAGAGAAGTTCTTCACTGTGGTCTTTTTTGTTTGGGGTGGGGGCGGGATGTGGATATCCAGTGAGATTAGTTTATGATCTGATCTCACCAATGAGGGATATACTTCCGGTGTGGAGCATTTTGTCCCCATGTTTGTGATGATGAGATCTAGTATATTTTCTCCTCTTGTGGGAACGGTGACTAGTTGTTCCATGGCATTTGAATTTATGAACTCCAGGAACCTTTGGGCTAGAAAGTTTGGGCTTGAGTAATGTTCCGAGTCTATATTCGGGTAGTTGAAGTCATCCAATATAATGGTGTTTGGAGATACTTTTATACCCTCCAGTGTCTTCAGGAAGGCTGTGTGGGGTTCCTGAGTTTGAGAGGGTGGCCTGTAGCATGCTACAAATTGTAGAGCAGTTTTGCCTATGGTTAATTGCACCTGGATGGTTTCCGATGTTTCGTGCGTTGCCACCAACCTGGAGGTGTGGGTATCCTTGATGAATATGGATACACCCCCTCCTTTTGTGGTGTGGTCTGGGTTTTGGGGCCGGAACGCATGATATGAGGTAAAACCTGATAGTGCCGGGGTGCTCTCAGGAGCCTTGAACCAGGTTTCAGTCACAGCACAGACATCGATGTTCTCCATACTGAGAAGGGCCTCGAGTGCATGCATTTTGAGATTTAGACTTCTGGCATTGAGCAGCATTACCCTTAGTTTCTTCCCATTTTTGTTTTCTAGGGTGGTAGGTTTAGAATTTGAGCCTTGCCTAAAAAAGGCACTATGGGGGTGGCAGGAGCCTTAGCCAATATCCGGAATCCGGAAGCCCAGGGGTGACAGGTGCAAGCCGTCTGGTACAGTGGTATTAGTTCCTGTCTTGGATTACTCTGGTTATTTCAAGCCACAGTAGCATTAGTACTTGTCTTAGATTGCTCTAGTTATTTCAAGCCACAGTAGTATTAGTACTTGCCTTAGATTGCTCTAGATATTTCATGGCACAGTAGTATTAGTACTTGTCTTAGATTATTCTAGTTATTTCAAGGCACAGTAATTTTAGTACTTGTCTTAACTTTCAATGGGACTATTTCCATACCTCCTTTTTTGCTTGTGGTTGCAAATTGATGTGTGTTTCCCTGATTGTTTCATTAATGCCATGCTAGAATAATAAGTTCTTCTCAATAAGAAGGTCGCAGGGTTATGGGAGTTTTGAAGCTAATGGGTATGTGCTGGTGTGAATGAAGTACTACTCTGACTGGACCTGGGCAGAAGCACTGATATGATTGGTTACTATGCTGCTGTGTGAAAACCAGAGCAATGATATATGTCTTAAGATGCTACGGGTCTATATTATAACATCGAAGTTCAAAAACTTTGAATGTTATAATATCGAACTCAGTAGAGCGAATGCTTGAAATAGCAAAGCTGCAGAACACCGAATACTTTCCTAGGGAAAGTATTCAGTGGGCCGTTTCTGCATCTTCGCTATTTCCTCAACTGTGGAGTGAAGGTTACGGACCGGGTTAAGGTAAGTGTGTGAATGAAGGTGAGTGTGCGATTGGGCGTGGGTTAGGTGAGTTAGGGTTAGGGCACAGGTTAGGTAAATGTGCTATTGTATGGATGTGAGGGTTAGGCTGGGGTAGGTGAGTTAGGGTTAGGGAGCAGGTAAGGTGAGTGTGCGATAGTTACGGACCTTAGGGTTAGGGTTGGGTTAAGGTAAGTGGATAGCTAGTGGTGTATGTCTGGTTTAGTGTAGGGTTTCATGAAGTGTATGTGTATGGATTATTTATTTTGGTGTGCTTGAGTTGTGTGTATATTTGTCAGAACAGCAATTTTTTTCCCTGGGGAAAATATTCGCTATTCTGTCCGGTTTTCTTGTGTTTGGGTTGAATGGGGTCGATATCATAACAGTCGATATTTTTAGACTTTGATGTTATAATATAGACCCGATGCTACAGTCTGGTTCAGACACTTATTTTTAGTACCTTTTTTGTGTAGGCAGATACCAACTTCATTGATAATCATTAACATGGTCAATGTTCCTTTCTGTATTAGCTCTTTTAAGTGCACCCTTCTCACTCACCTTCTTCTTAATGACATAGTGTGTACACTTAATAGAATGTCTGTCATAAACATTTAGTTTCTATTTGTGTTGTTTATCCTTTAAAATTTATAATAGTTGTTGAGCATGTTGTAAGCGTATTTTTAAATTGAAAACATTACTTTTACCAGTGCAGTTTCCCATTTAGATTTGCTGATTATAGTGCATCTCAAAATGTACCTTTTGCCACCAGTTTCTGTACACTTGCAGATGTCTATGAAGCAAAATATTTATGTATACCTAATGTTAGGATCGAACATTAAAGTTTGTTATGTATCCAAAAAGTGCTAACGTTACAGTAAAACAGTGACAGTCAAAACTTAATTGTATCTACTCCCGCCAGTACGGAGGCTGTGACCTCCCACATCTGCTGCTAAAATATATGAATTCTGAGGTCACTGTATCTCTAAGAAATATGAGCTTTCTGAGCTATAACAATGTTGATCTCTAAACGCATATCTAATAATTTACACACTAGTGACTGCATGTTCAAGTGTTTGTCAAAATGACTAGCAATTAAGCATGGCAGCTCTATTTCTAAGAAATCTGTGAGATCCTTCTCTCATTTCATTTGGTTTGCAAGCTTAACACAGAGGGCCATCACTTTAAGCTGCGAATGATCTTCATCCCTTAGTTTTAGGATTAAATCCCTTAGTCTGTGTATGCCTACTGTTTGACTTAGAGCAATTTGTTGTACTACACACTAACCCTGAGTTACTTATGAAAAGAAGCACTTGGGCCTGATGGATTTATTTGGTTAACAACTGAATGTAAATTAAATAATTTCGATAACGATGTATATTATATAGTTATGCACACAATTATCATTTGGAGGCTGTTTTAAATCTATCTGGATTTTTCATAATGTGCTATATACTGAATTAAGTGCACTATATATATATATATATATATATATATATATATATATATATATATATATATATATATATATATATATATATCAAAATCATAATTTTACATGCCATATAATACATCAGTTCAATATTAACCAACTTTCCTACACCACTAGATTTGCATTCCAATCAGACCTCTATCTGATCAGCTTCAGACAGTATAGCTTTCTAGTTCTTTGCAATATTGAATGTCAAAGAATCTCACTATGTTGATTTCTAATACATTTACAATATTTTACTAGTGTTTACAGTTTCATGTAATGAGTGATACATTTTCTGTTTTTGAGAAAAAAAACATAAATAGACATAAAACAGTTTTATGTCTATTTTTTTCTACTATGTTTAAATTAATTGAGTCTATTATAAATATTTAATTGTTTGTCTTAACTGATTGGTCACTTTGAAAGTATATATATCAAGGAAGGCATGGGATGTTTTATTAAGTCTAATGAAGTGACATGGAAGGTTGTGAAAGTGCTCACTTTGTCCTTGCAATAAAGAATTTTCCTTCTAATGTGGCAGTTCGACTTTTTATACATACTGATTCCAAAAGACTTGCTGTCAGTTTAAGTGACCACTTAACCTAAGAGTAGGTTGAGAACAGGTGTTTTGGAATCTGGTCCCTTGTAGTAAGGTTGTTTATAGATAGGCCTTACACTGAAGTAAGTCACTTACACTAAAGGCAAGTCTTTCGGAATCAGGGCAAACTTGCACTGAGAGTTACTGTTTTGGTTTCTGTCCCAATGTGTTTCTTTTCCAACAGAAGATGGAAGTGGCTATGGGCAACTCTGTCACTAATACTTATGTTAATTTAGTAGTCTCTGTTTGGAATGATATTTATATTTCTGGTTAAAATATGTATACTGCATATGCTAGCTTTTATAGACAGTTTATGGATGATATTTTTATTATGGGCAAGCACTATAGAAGTCTTGTCTGATTTTGTTATGTATTTACAGCATACTACTGATTTTCTGACATTAAATTAACATTTCTTTTTTAGTTGTAGAAATTTTTATAATTAATAATGCATCCACGAAATACATGTAATTATATTCTTAGAAGTCAATTTTTATGGACAATTAGGTCACATACCTATGAATTTTAAACAAGATTGATCAAATGAATAAAAAGTTTAAACAGAGATATTATAATTGAGAAATTTTGCACGTTATAAGGAGAAAGCGCTCTCAGAATGTATGAGTTTAGGTAAACCTTATTTTTCTGAACATCATATATTGCAATACTTCTCAATGGTCATCTAATGAATCTGTTAGATATGTTATGAAATATAATACAGTGCAGAAATTAATATATACTAATTGGTTTATACTTATATCAGTATCAGAATTTAAAGATTTGTTTGGTAATGTGCCTACATTTGTACGTTAAAGAATCTAAAATAATGTTTGTGTTACAAAGATGTAGATTCACCTGTTGTGTTGCCTTTGAATGCAGCAAAGACTTTACCATGATATAATTGTCAGTTTTATAATGCTGTATGTCAAGATATCTTTTACATAATGTTAATGATAAGAATGTATTTCTTATATGCTTTGCAACATGTACTACAGAAAATGTTGTACACCTTGCTACTTATGTGGTTTATAAATGTTTTTATGTTGAAAAAGTACTAGAAATTTGAAAGAAAGTAATTTGTGAGCATCATTCAGCAATTAGAAGAAAAATAAATACATATGGACTGTTTAAACATGCAAATGGTAAGGCATCTGATTATGTATTTGCATTTTACATTATCCAGAATGTTTTTAGTGATATAAGGGGCAATTATGTTGATTTATTGCTTGATTTAGTAGGATACAGTTGGATTACTTATTTTAGTACTGATTCTTATCCAATTTTTAATTCTGTTGCTCATATTAAACCTATTCTTAGATTAAAACATAATGTGCTTAAGTACCTTTCTATCTGCATATAGCTATGCTTATTTTAAGACTGGGGCTGCATTCTATTCCTGTTTTTTTATCGTGTATTTTCTAAGTAGAATTTATATATTTATACAATTGAATGATTGATTAATTAATGTATTAGTTATATGATTTAAATAGTAGCTGCATCTTTTATCCCTACTCATTTACAAAGAGCGTGTCTCAAAAGCTTTGTCATTTTTTATAAGGGTGACTCCTTTTGACTTTTGTTTTTTGTGATTTGCTGGTACAATACTACCAGTGTTGCATAAATCAACATTTACCATCACTTACACTTAAAAAATGAAACTTAACTCATGAGGTCCTGATGATTATTACATCTGCATCTAATTTCCATTGTTTGTACCCTCTTCCATATCACTTATACAGATATAAATAGATCACTTTGTCTATATCTGGACCAACTTGTAGTTTTGACTTCTCTGCTTGAGACTGATTTGGATTCACACTGACAGCATTGACTTCTGGGCTTGCTGTTTACCTTCTGAAATGCTAGTTGTATGGGCTGTTTTGTCTCTGTGAGTGTTTATTGTAGTGAGCCAAGTGAGAAGTTTCTTCTGTGATCCTCTCAAAAAAATGAATCTCATTCAAGTCCTCGGTGCTTGAAAGACAGACCTTGCATGGAGCATTTGTTAAAGTTTAACTTAATTGTGACACTAAATTTTCAGTACTCATTGTCACAATAAAGCAGTTTAAATGTGAAATGATTTAAAGTGAACAAGAAAGAGAAAAGCCATTTTACTTGTCAGTTGAAAATATTTTTCTCACAATTAAATTACTTTAACTCTGAGCTCCAGGCAACTACTGTCCAGTTTGCAGACAGGAATATGGCATCTCATTAAGCAACCACTGGCAGCTGTTAATGATGTAAACTGTATAAATATAAAGCCATTCCAAACAGAACATGTAGTTATCAAACACATGTGAACCTTTAAAAGGGCAGAGGTAAGCTCCTAGATGTATACATTATCATGACACACACTGAAATTATTTAATGATGTTCTATCCAGCTTTAATCCTACAACATATGAAAGTCTGGACTTTTATGTCTTTTGCAATGGATTTCTGATCCTTCTCATTTTGGTATCCTGCTTAAAGAAGTGGTACAGCTGATTCTCACATCCTTGTTTTAGTTCAGTTTGCTGTGGTAGATTCATACTCTAAGAAAGGACACCATTTTGAAAAAGACTTCTTCTGCTGTCCTTATGTTATTGTAGTCTCTGGAAGGGAGGCCTGCTTCTGCACAGCCCATTCACATATTTTTCTTCTTCTTCATCAGTTTAATTTTCAGAGATAGATACATGCTCTGGGATGGAGGGGGGCATAACCTTGCAGAGCCCATTTATGTGTTCTTACTTTGATGTGGTTACAAAAAGTGGATTCAGAATTCTGGATGGGGAGGTCCACCTCTGTTGAATCCTGCCCTATATTTTTATTTGATGTGGCCACCAAAAGATGATTCTTAATACTGGAAAGGGAGGCATATGTCTGAACAGCCTTTCACTTATATTCTTTTGATATGATTTCCCGATCTGAATTTATATTCTAACTGGGTGAACTTTTGAGCAACTCAGATGCAATGTCACATCTCTCTTTTTATGGCTGAAGCCTCTCCCTGCTGTACACACACACAGTCATGATGTAATGCCACATGTTTGCTTCCATGAATGATACTTTTCCATGTGAAACATACCTTCTTGACAGACTTGATATCTTGTCTTATCATGCAGCCAAACCACATTAAAATTATCAGCCCCAACAAAACTAAGGAATGCTTCCAGTTTATTGACTTTCAATACCTGTGGCTACCATATATCTACATTTCACTATCTGGCTCTGTACAGCTGAAGTATGATTTTGCACCTTTCTGAGAAAGGCATCACACCTTCCAAATGATAGATGCAGTCCTCACTCAGTGCATCTGACTGACTAGTATTGATTCATTCTGCTGTCATCAGCATAGTATGTGAGAGGACTACATGAGCAGCATCCAGGTATCATAGTCCTGCAGCATTACTTTTGTCTGTAATCAGTAAAAACAGGAAAGAACCATTCACTCAAACTAAAGTTAAAATTCAGAGCTTTCATTTTTATAGCAACAATACTTCATCAGAAATTAAAATCAGATTAAAAAAATAATATTAAAGGAGAACTCTACTCAAACGTCAAGTTTTTCTTCCAAAAAGTTATTTTCCTCACTTCACTGTAATTGATCACTAAACACACCACATACAGAAAAAAATGATTTAATAATTGTTCCATTTGTATATGTTTGAGAAAAAAAAAATCACTTTATTCAGCTGATTTTTACTGTATTTGTGTCTATTCCTAGTTTACTTTATTTTACTTTTGCTGCTTGTTCTTAAAAGAGTTCAATTGCATTTATTCTGCTGCATTTATTACGCTTGTCAGTAGCCTGATTAAATTGCAATTGTTATTCAAAGCCTGTTAGCTTTGGTTTTGGTTTAAGGACTTCGGCTTCAGGACAGTTATTTTATGTTAAGAAGGTTTGTGGTCTCCACTCATGTGGTAGGATATGGTAGCATTTGCCCTTCTGAGCTGGAAATTGCTGGGTAAATGCTTATTATTATGCTTGTTGTTCTAAGTGCCTTTGTTCTGGTTTAACCACTTGAGTTCCAAACCAGTTATTTTACATTAGGACGATTTGTGGTCTAAACTCTTGTGGCAGGAAAGGATAGCCTACTCCCTTCTAAGCTTGGAATTGCTGGTTGAAGGCTCATTGTGTCTGTTATTATAAAAGTGTCTTGGTTCTGATTTAAGCACTAGGGCTCCAAACCAGTTATTTTACATTAGGAGGGTTGTGGTCTAGACTCTTGTGCTGGGAGAGTGTGGCTTACACCATTCTAAGCTTGGAATTGCTGGTGAATTGCTGCTTTATTTAAACTGTTTTTTGTTTTTTTTGCTATTGTGACTGCGATTTTATGCACTTTGAATTTCTGGTACTTCTGCATTTTATAGCATAGGCCAGATTTAGACTGGCTGAATCTAGACTGTTTGGTATCGCTAGAGCACTAAAACATGCTCTTCACTGAGATACTGAAAGATCATCTGAGACATCTGTTGCTTCTAACTAACTATAACTGCCTGTTTTTGCTCTTATATTGCACTTTTAATCTGTATTTGCATTCTACTGTCTGTTTGAATCATCTGAACTGTTTTTTGCCACATTTTACTTTATACTGTACTAGTTTAGTTGTAGCATAGCCGAGTTCCAGGTTTGCTGTTTCTGGATCTGTTTTTTAACTTCTGCGCATCAAATTTAAGCCATCTTTGTTGCTGAAGGCCCTTCTGCACTCTTGTGCGAGGAGAGTGCTGTCTGTGTCCCATCTAACCAAGGGTGATTGAACTAGAGCTCAGAGAGAGCGGCCATATTGACTAGTTTGAATTAAAAGAGTTATTTCTTATTTTATTTAAGCCCCGCATTTGCACTTGTTTGCATTTAGTGCACCATCATGCACTGCCACGTGGAGGTGGTTACCATTAGTGGTTATAGACACAAATGTTTTGCTTGTTAAATTTTCCCTTTGCACTTTCCTTGTGGTCTTCCAGAGGTTTTTCACAGCACTGCTCTACTGTCAGGTGGAACACTAAGCCTAGCCTCAGAGGTATCAACATACCTCTCACCCATTAGGCATTTTTAAGTGTGACCTCTTTTACTGACCATATAAATTTGCCTAACACTATGGATGGACAATTTCCCACAGTTTCTCCAGCCAGCTTGGTCAATGTGGGTATCCTGTGGCAGTATAGCAACTGCTTCATGTTCACTGACAACCGTGTACTCCTAGTCCACACAAAGTCAATATGTGAGATATGCAACTATTATAAGAACCTTGAATCCATGCTCTTTCACAAAACAGTCAGTACATATGAGAATGAGTGAGTTGTCAGCATACACACCTCACCTCCTACTCAACCTATGCCCACATCACACATGCCTACATATGCGGAGGTCCTCACCAGAAACATACCTAA
The DNA here is from genome assembly GCF_019279795.1 of Protopterus annectens. NCBI lineage: Eukaryota > Metazoa > Chordata > Ceratodontiformes > Protopteridae > Protopterus > Protopterus annectens. The sequence continues at coordinate 98,618,718 of NC_056733.1, forward strand.
ACAATAGAGACTTCCCAAACACAAACACAAGCACTCTAGACATAATACTTCATCTGTAGAAAGCAATACACATAACAGTTCATGCACCAGTGTCCCACCTGCCAAGCCCTTAAGTCAAAACACAAAACTGAACATATAAGTCATAAGTGATTCCATCATGAGACACACAGATGTCTCTCTCACCATGCTGAATAAGGAAACGGTCACGGTCAGCTGTTGGTCAGATGCCAGGATCTGTCATATCACACATGCACGCAAGTCTCTCAACATAGTCCATATTGATGTAAATGACTTGAGATGTACCTCTCTGGACTACATGAAAAGAGACATGACTGTGCCCTCGGGCTATGTGTCTCAGGCAGGTATGTCCCTAGCCTTAACAGGCATTTTACCTTCACCTAGGATGATGCCTCAATACAAGCAGAAAATGATTGACTTCAGTAATTGGCTTAGTGTTTGGTGTCATTCTAAGGGGCTTCAGTATCTGTTAGCCTGGGATGACAAGATTGACAGACATTGATGCTTTGACAGAGATGGTCTTCAGCCAGCATCAGGTCATATTTTGTTTTCAGGTAAGCTCTAGCCAGATATCAGGCAGTCAATAGTCAACAGTGGCTCAGTAGCTCAAGTTGTTAAATGTTGTGTCTGATGTACATTTTGTCACACACAGACCCGGGTTTGAATCCAGTGACAAGTACTAATAAATATTACTGAATCAGTTATGTATTGTTAACAAATTTTCTCCCCACAGGAATTACAGGTAAATGGGTGTAGTAGCATTTATTATGGGTTAATAATTTGTGTGTTCAGAAGTAACAGACTGTTAACATCATTGATCAGGAATGTGATAAGACATCAGAAAATAAAGGTAACAAGTACAATACTAATAAAATATATTACAATAAATAAAATGTGTAATTTTGGTATGGCTGTGTGCCTGTTGTGTCTGTGTTTGTTTACTGACAGTCTAATGGCATGCCTGCTAAGGATGACATGATAATTGTTTACTCTCTGTACTGTATTTGATACATGTCTCTCAAGTGTCACACTGTCACGTATTGTAATCACTGTCACCTAATCTGTCAGTCACAGATCTATTATCGCCATGATTATGTCAATAGCACATTCACACATCAGTCCACAGTACATTTTGGTAGTCATATAGGTCCACCTGACATGTAATAGTCCTGTGTAGTTGTGTACCTGTAGGTGTTACAGCTTTGCCCATACTGACCCATGGGGATAGTTTGAGAGGTATGTACATGCTACAGCAGCCATAGTGCACTGTTATACATAAAGGAAGGGCATACCTGTAGAGTAATTAACAGTACTGATGCAAACTATATAGTCTATACTGATACTAATGGACAGTATTTTTCTCCCCCCCTTATCTTCATCACAATTTATTATTGTTTTACATCAGTTATGGTTTACTATTAAATGTTGCTCTCTAAACATTATTCTGGGCCTTGTGTTTTATTATTGTTATGTAATACAATGGTTGCATACTAACATAACATGTTGAATTACCTATGTTGTTGGCCTTATGCCATAACTGTTACTGGCATGCTTTTACTATACTGACTGTTATCTCACTTATTGTTGTGTTCCATATACTATGCAATGTTATGTTAATGGGTTATTTTTAATGTTCTGGCATGCTGTTATAACTAACTAAATGTTAGATTCATTACTAACCTATACACATTGAAATACCTCAACTGAGTAAGCCGGTTCCTGGTGATCCAACTAACCTACCTTAGCCGGCTATGGCACTGGGTTCCAGCACATCTGGCACCCAAGCTGGTAGTGCACCCTCTGCTGTCCCTGCACCACCTATGGGTGGAACCACATCAGGGGACGGGGCCCATCCCCCGGGAGCAGGCACAGAGGGGGAGAATGTCACCCAGGATCAGCCTCTGGTGATGGTGCATAGGATAGTGCATCATGATTATGAGAATTGCCTGTGCTGGATTGAGGGCAGACAGGCCAACTTGGAGTGACAAGGTGGCCCTGGCACCCAGCCTCCAGCATGGACACCTGGAAGGCAGTGAAGGACCAGTGTTCATTGCCAATAGGTGGGGAGCTCAGTCACACTGGTGCCTTCTGGAGGCATATGGATCTCTGATTCCACAACAACCTCCCTGTCCAAAGTGTTTACCCCCCTCATGTGTCACATTGCGCCCCATATGTCCTCTTGTCTGTCTTGTCTGTCTGCAAATGCAACCTCTCCTACCCAACTTACTTCCCCACATGTACCTATATCGCTTCCCCAACATTTCACTCTCTCCTTTAAAAAAAAGGGCACCTGTCCCACAACAAAAAATATCACCCCATACATAGCTCTCCATGTTGCACACATGTCCACTAGACATAACTAATTATTACATTAATTAATCAACACATTTATGTTGCCCTCAGCCCTATCTCTGGGATGTGAGGCACCACTTTCCTATCACCCCTTTTTCCTTTTCTTTTTTTTATTTTTAGCGCATGTTTAAGCAGAGCTAAGCAGTGTGGTGCACCATGCAGACCTGCGCAAACCAGCTTAAAAATGCCTTCATCATCTTATGTGTTTCTGACAGTGTTAGGCACATCTGCAACATAATCACCCCTGCCACATCTCAAACCCAGGGCCCTGTCAATTATAGAACAGTGCTTTAGTCCACAAGGCCACTCATCTCTCATTTACAACAGGTGTTTCCACCAACATATTCTGATTGCCACTGACACATTACAAGTACATATAATGGGGAAATTGGCAGTGTACTTGGGAATGTGATGCAGACACTGCACCAGTACAGAGCCAAATAAATATTAATGTATATAAGGCCTGGGATAGCAGGGATAGCAGTCAACTGTACAGACTGTTGCAGAATGTCCACAGTTGTGCCCCTTAGTTTTGGCACGGTTTCACAAATACATATCTGTCTGCTAAAGTACTGGCAATTCATTAAAGATTGAGGTTAGAAAATCATGACAGACATTTGAGTGTCATACCTCATACCAATCAGAAAACACATGCTAATGTAAATCCTGTGTCACAGACTGCATACATGGACATATATAGCTCAGTCTGTTAAATGCCATGCATGCAATACATTTTGCCATGCACAGTTCTAGGTTCGAATCCAGTGTGTTGCACTTCAATTACATTCTTGTGAAAACAGCAAATAATGACTGAGTCATGCAACTTTAACCAAAACAGGTTGCTAGTACTGAATTAACTGCTACACATGTTAGCAAGTCAAAGGACTTCAGGTAGGGACACACTGCACATATTCATATAGACTACCTATATGTTGCCTACTACTTTCTGATTGGCACTATTATATAACAGATGTACCTTAAGCACATGCCTTGACTGGACTTTTATGGATACCCTCACCCTGGCTCTGCTGTGATGACAGAGCATCCACTGCTCCCTCAGTGATACATACAGCTTGCTGTCCTCCACTGTGTTCACACTCCTCACTATGAGGCAAAAAGCAGCAGCTGCAGGCTGCAGCATAAGCAGCTGTACATTATACTACCTGCTACAGATTTACCATACCTCACAACCCCCTAGAACAAAGGATCCACACAACACCCATACATAAAGGGGTGGGGGCAAAGTTTAAGCGACAGAGCATGTGTCACAATCTGCCCCTACAAACATACAGAGCTGATAGACAAGCAGTTCTACAGCAGGATGCATATCCTGAGGGGTATGATGTCTAACACACACATGTCTCTTCCTCCTAACTGACCTCAACTCACAATGTTTAACAGTGAACTGACAGATAATCATAAAGTCATTTGACAATAGCCAAACATAGCATTGGAAACTGAGGGCATACCTCATAAATCTCAACAGTGAACAGTATTAGTACCTACCCTGTGCAGTGCTATAGACTCCACATCTCATCAATGTCCATCTCACGGACTAAGAAAGGGGCAAAGGCCTACATAGAGGCCTTAAATATTGCACTGTTGTGCCATGTCATTGGCTAATGAACATGCAACCCAGCTATTCTGGATGCAATTAGCAAGTCCGAGCCATGGATTGGTGCACAGGCAATTACCTGTCAGTGAGCATCACCTACAAAAGGCAAGCAACTCCCTATGGGAAACAGGTATGTAACTTGCTATACCAAGACAGACTGTGATTTACCAAGCATTGTTCTTCAGGATTTCTACACAAAAGGATTATGTTACTCTACTAGGTATGTAATCTAAGTCCCCATGTAATGTGAGGCAGATGGGAGGATGCAGTTATGGGAAATAGGGATTACAACAGTAGGCCTGTAATACATCTCTGGGAATGACATGTAGTTGATACTGTGCTGTCCAACAGCTACAGGCATGCCTCTTAACTGTGCCTGCTGTGAATTACATCACAGCTGTGGCCCTCTCACTCCCTCCTACAATGGTTGACTCCTGTATGAGTTCTACTGGATTATGTGTTAGACATATTGACAATAAATAAGGGTGGACACAGCTGTCATATCACATGATGTACTGTCATTCAGCACCTCTCTGTCTGTGAATGTCACACAGGAATAGTTCAGACATTGTAAAGATGTCCATAACTGTCCCTGATGTACTCTATCTAGGTCACAGTTTAGTCAACATTCATTTGTCATTACTTGACAGCAATGGCTAACATACCTGGCAACTCCCTGCAGCAGGAAGTCAGGCCATTGTCAGTATTACTAGGGGATACAAACCAAACCTCAGCAACAGAGTGTACATATTAGTCATACAAAGTAAGAGTATGAATAGAGTAACAGATATAACTGTAGCATAACTGTTTTCTGAGGGTTTTGGCATGTGGCAGCCAGATTCTCCATATTCTAAGAACAGCCATCAATTATTGGCCAGCTACATGCTAGACATCCACAGGTTTGTGCCAAAAATACCACATTTATCAGCACATGTACACATTCAACAAACATCTGTGTACTGCAAAAGTATGACACCTACAGTGATGATAGACAACAGCGGGTTTGCATTGCTGTCTGTCATTGTGGCACAGTGATGTTGCCGGACTGTCTGCATATACTTGTAATAACACACACCTATATGTCTGACAGTGGCCATATGAGGTAATAGTGGGACTTTGCCCACAGGGGACACACCACAGTATATGTCATTGATGGGAGTGGAGACATATAGCACACTCTGTCACAGCACACAGGGACACAACCAGTATTGCCACTATGTTGGTGATAGCAACATACACAGTGTGTTGATAGACTGCGGAGAATAGCTTGGGAGGTGGCAGTGGATAGTGCAGGGCAATTTTGATGTACAGGGTCTGTACATAGTGGATATCAACATATCTGGTCTTGTGTTGTGTTCCCCTCTTGTTGCCTTCAGAAAGGATGCATTGAAGGAGGCAACCGACATTTTCAGAGCCTGAAAATAATGCCATCCTGGATTGCCTCAGACTGCATCACAACATTCTGTTGTCCAGGACTCACCACAATAGTGACCAACATGCAGCACTGTGGGCTGTACTCATCACTATGTAGGGCTGCAGGACAGAACCAATGAGTAGGTCTGACACCGGGCCACAGATATGGTCAATGATGTATGGCAAACAGCTGCCACTGTGGCCAGGGACCATGGTGCCACCGCTGGAAGGCCTGCAGCAGAACAACCACTCTCAGCCCCAGAGGAATTCCTGGCAAACCTGGGAACAACCACCAGCTCCCAAGCATCCATCAACCCATACATCATGGAGGTGAGTGCCACAGCATCCACAGCAGAGGAGAGTCCAGGTAAGCTTCCTGTGTTCATCAGCATAATACTGTATCAATCATTGTGGCAGCCTCTGCATACCAGTACATAGGTGTCAGGTCTATCTGCATTGGGGGGTAGTTTGGTTTTAATGCACAGTTGTGGACACATACTCAGAATGTCAGCAATGTAGGCAATGTAGCTACTGTACATGTTGATATACACACATATTACTCTGTAACAGTGCCACATTTGCTGTTGCTGGTAATACGTCTCCTCACATTTCCATAGGTATGTCAGGTGTGGGTGGAGTCTAAGGTTGTGTAGCTGGTAAGTGTGCTACTTTTGTTGTATGGATCATATATACCCTACGGATGTTAATGGCTGACATTTTCCCTAGGCAAAACTGTTATACTTAAATAGAGTACAATAGGTGCATGTTCAATTTCGGAGGGGTTAACTGATGTGCATTGAATGGGTAATCACAGCTGTGTATTTGCAGGTGCAGTAACACATTTGCACTTCTTTTTGAGAAGCTGTATGCAGTCTACTATACAGGAGGCAATCACTCACGCATGCCTGTTCACACACAATATGGAGATGGTACATACCTGAGGGAGCGATACTAGAACTGGCATAGTAAGCTCAAGACAGGTGCACTATGTTTTAGGTGTAGGTCTATCACATACACTGACATATTGCTTGTTGCACAGATTTATAGTACTGTCAGAATTAACTGGGCATAGCTGCAGTGCATCTTATAAAGGACCGGTCTCGTCTGTGTATGTTGTAGTCTGCTTGTGTGTTGGGCATGGGATCAGAAATAAAGTGTGGTGTGTGTAGTGCAGTTGGAGCTCCTCATCTGTAGGTGTATGTGTGTGGATTACCATATATAATAGTGCAGGTAGTAATATACTTATTTTGTCTTCCTTCTCACAGGTGAATGTGGCGGTTGGAGTGTGTCCCCCTCGCAAGCACATGTCAGTGTCTCATCGGACTCTGATGATGATGGTGGCTATAGTGAGACACAGGTGGGGTTGTTGGGGGTTGAATCTGTCCCATGGTTTGATATCCTACTTCCTCCCCTAGTGTTCTCACACACAGTCAGTATGCCCACACCATACCTCTCAACTGCATAGAGTTTCACAGAATGTCCAGATTTTTGCCTCATATTTTTGGTCTGTTTTTCATAAAATTGTGGTTTTCTGGCAAATTAGTGACAAAACATTAAAGACTGAAGTTAGAAAATAATGACAGACATTTGAGTTTCAGACTTCATACCCTTCAGAAAATTCATGCTAATGCACAATCTGTAATTTACCAACTTTCTAATTTGTAAGAGCAATATTTAAAAATTGTCCCAATTTCTGGGCCTTTGCCCCACTTTTATTTATAGCTTGGTACAGATCTCATGCTCTAAGAGGTTGAGAGGTATGAACCACACATACCCAGTCCCTTGCAGCCACAGATATTGGACAGACAGAGTGTGGTGACATCGAACAGGAGAGTGTGGCAAGTATGGCATCAGTGAGTGTAGACACTAGTCATAGCCAGAGAGCTGGTGAGGTCACACACACATAGACTGACAAAGGTTCTCAAAGGAAGATTGCTGCCCATCCACCACATGCCATAGGTGTCACATCATGGGTCACTCAAAGCATGTTTCTGTCTAACATGAAGGCACAGATACATTCCTAATGCAACACCAGATGGATGCTCAGGATCATGGATGCAGCACAGTCTGACATCCATCACTCCCTCCATCACATTTGTGATGCCATGGTTCATTTCACTGATGTAGTGAACAGATGGTGGGGTGAGACAGTGTCAGTCCTTGACCGCACATTGTCTGTGCTGGAACATCTGGTGGGAGTAGGGCATCAGACGCATAGGTTTAGGTCAGCAACACCATCTACTGAGACTCCACATGGCCATGCACAATCACACTCCCATAGTGGCAGTTCCTCCACCACTACAGAAGGGAGTGTGCTGTCCACACCATGATGTGGCAGGCCATGGGCATGTGGTCCTGTGCAGTCCCATGTGGGACATGGGTCCAGCAGACACCAGTCACCATCAGCAGCTAGCAGCACATCTGACTCTGGCATGGTGGTGCCAGTGCCACTCCTGGCAGAGCCAGTTCCCATGTTCATGGCCAGAGATGGTGAACTGTCCAAACTGCCATGTACACTTCACAGTTGTCCAGCATATACCTGTGTAGGGCTAGCACTTGGCTTGGCTGTGTACATGCACACACTTGAGCATCACTGTCACATGCAGGTCACCAACAGACACACACGGCACCTCTCCAAGGTCCAGATAAGCAGCACCCCTTCCTGACTCACACACATGCTGTTAACTATTTGGCAGCGCCTAAGCCTCTGGTACCCCCACACCACACCCTGTGCATGTGATGATACCTATACCACATCCCTGCCATCCATACCATCAATGCAGGAATATGCAAATATGTGTCTGATGCACAGGGTTACTATATTACATTACATGTGTTTTTTTTAGTGCAGTAGTGTTATGGCATGACAGGTTCTGTATGCTGTCATGTGTCATAAGTAGACATCAATGTTTGTGTACCTTTGTTGCATGATGTTAAATTGGCAGCAGTGTTACAGATTGACAGGTGTCTCACAGAACTGTGTATGCTTCTGTTTCAGGGGTCTGAGTGGCTAAGCTATGGAGACTTGGCAGCAATACAGTGGCACAGGACAGCACAGCAGCACATCAGAAATATGACATCAGCAAGGTACAGCTGTATATGTGTGTGGTTACCTAGGTGCATATGTGTAGAACAGTGTGCTGGGGACAATGGGGGCAGTCAGTATAATCTTGCCTGCATACCCAGTGACAAGGCCTGCTACCTTTGATACTTGTCAACTGGATGTTCTGTACATGCAGATATATGTGATGGTAGATAGCATGTATGCCTCAGTAGATGTGGGCTATTTAGGGCCAGAAGCTAACAACAGAGCAGTAAAATGCATCACAATTGCACACCCATATAGCCATATGTGTACCACTGCATTGGAATGTATTTGTGCAGTCACATACACAGGGTGCCATTTGTGATATTAGAACCCCTACCTGTCTATTAGTATACACTACAGTGCTAAGTAGTTATCACATGCACCACAGAGGTTATCTGGTGAATGACATCAGCAGGCTTTGTAAAGGAGGCCATTGGGGATGCTGGTGGGTAGGCAAACTGTTGCAAGGGGCTATAATACACACACACACACACACACACACACACACACACACACACACACACACAAACACACACACACGGTGGCTGCTGTGAGATGTGAACTCCTACCTACCTACTATTACTCACTAGAGCTTGCAGTACAAATTGCATGTGCCTCCGGTTACATGTGGTGTACATGTGGCTGAAGCCACAGTAGTTGTGGGCTACACAACCTCGCCTTATCTTACACAGCCTGTATGGCCTGCAGAGTGAACCAGCTTCATACTGTGAATGTATCTAGTGTCCTAGCAGTGGCATACCTGTTAATAACCCTTCTATGTCTGTACAGTTACCAGTGTCACCATTTCTGGCCAGTTGTAGTTTACTAGGTGGACAATTAGCCAGTGATAATATGGTCTGTCCAGGTCCTGAATTGAAGCCATTGCACATTACAACACCTGCTCACCATTGTCAGTCTACAGGGTGACATTCCACAGGCACAGGATTCTGTGGTTGGTTGGATTATGCTGTTATGCAGCCCTGGCCTTTTACCACCATACAACTGTTGTGTGTGTAGGTGCAGATAACCCCAGCATTCTGCGTGTAGGTGTGGACATTTATGCATCAGCACACAAATATACGCATGTATGTATATATGTGTGTGTGTGTGTGTGTATATATATATATATATATATATATATATATATATATATATATATATATATATAAGGATAGATAGATAAAGATATAGATATAGATATAAATATATATATATATATATATATATATATATATATACATAGATATAGATATATATATATATATATATATATATATATATATATATATATATATATATATATATATTTTATATATATATATATATATATATATATAACAGGGATGTCAACTTAGGTGTGGCTGTGTGTGCGTTATGTTGCAGTGTTATATAGATATATGTGGAGGGTCTACATCACTCTGTACATTTATGTAGATCTATATATATATTAATATATATATATATATATATATATATATATATATATATATATATATATATATATATATATATTTATATATATGTGCCACATAATGATAGATAGGGTGATCATGTGTGAGAGGTATAGAAAGAGACATATACATATGCATAGCTGTCTGGACAGACATATTTTCAGATATCAGTTCTTTAGGCAGATGAAGCATCAGTCATGGGCTCAAGTTAGCTAAGTGCAGAGGCATACCCAGTGTGACTGTCAGTACTTACAAGGTGACTCCAGATCAGACCTACCTGTACTCCAGTCTGGAATTTTGTGTGCTGCAGACAACTGACTGCTGAACCTGATTCAGCAGTTCAGCACCTCCATGATATTTTGTCCAAGGGATTCCTTGGCTGTGTGCTGAAAGTCATATATGACTCATACCTAGCAACTGCACAGATTGTAGTAGACTGCACATAGATTTGCATCATATGTATGATACGTTTTACATAGCATTGTGATTTTCTGGAATATCAGTGGCAACTCATCATAGATTGACATTAGGAAATTATGACAAATATTTGAGTTAACTGACTTCATACACACCAGGAAACTCAGGCTACTGTATGACCTGTTATTCTCTGAACTTTCTACATTTCTCTGGCCACTAGTTAAACCTTCACTATATATTTTGGCCTTTGTCCCACTACTGTTTATCTGTTTGCCCAGATTTCCTGCTCTAAGTGGTTGTAGGTATGCTGTGACTGGGGTACATGATATAACACATCACACATACGGTGACAGTCTTCACACCTCTAACTGTACATGTTTTGCAGAATGTCCAGCATTCCACCCCATATGTCTGCTCTGCTCTGCTCCTCATACGGTTGTGTTTTTCTGGTAATATCCAACTACATGAAGCACACTGACTTGTTGTCCATACTGACACAGTTAAGTGATGGCCTTTACATCCTGCTACTACTCTGACTTTTTGCAACCTGCTGTTATACTAGCCACCTTCTTGGTTACTCAGAGCATGTATAATGTCTGTAGGTTTGGCCCTCTATCCCTCCATTGTCTCTGGCTCTGTCCAGCTTTCTTGCATTAACAGATTGTGACATACTGACAGTGTGTGGGACTCGTACCATAGGTGTACCTGACATGCAAAAGTTGTAGATGCAGCCAGGTTTGAACCATGAATGTCATCAAGCATGCTACTGTACGTAGCCCACTGAGCCACAACAGCCACCAGAAAGTGAGTTTTAATTCTTCACACCATTAACAGCTGACAGACGTGTACACTTTGACTCCTGCATATTGTGGAAAATAGGACATGTAGCCAGGTTATCTGGGACAACCCTGTGATTGTGTGGTCTGCTGATATATCCTTGCAAACATATACTCTGTTATTGCAGTTCTATGTGAACACTGATGTGTTGGGGGTAGGGGATTGTAGCACTGAGAGTTGTGCATCTGTCCTGTATTGTAGTGCTGTTTGGCACTTTATTTATTTATTTATTTTACATCTGTTTACCGGGATAGTCCGACTGGATACATGTCCATTTTCAGCAGAGGCCCGAGGAGAAAAGCTGCAGAAAGACATTTAACAAACTGTTACATTTTTACAGTTTAAAACACAAAATAAAACACAAATAAAAGGATTTTTACACAGATGTAAACAAACACAAAAATAGATACATAAACAAATTATTACATTTTTACTCAGATGGAAAATTCTAGACAGTGTTTTTAAGAATGATAGGGTATTGAATGCCTAGTAGGCTAACCTGATAGTAAATCCAAGGAGATTATAGGATTTGTAAGTTAAGAAACAATAAAATGTAGACAGAAGTCCTCCATGTGCACACGAGTGATGGTTAGAGTTAGTCTGGATTAGGACAAGGACATAGCCATCGTTTTTTAAAGTACTAAATCAGACTTTTCTTGAATTGAGGTAGAGTGAGTTCAGATGTAAGATTAGCAGGAAGAGAATTCCAAGTTTTTCCAACAGAGTTAGCAAATAGAGATTTGCCAGCTGTGTTGTTGGATTTGAGAGTTTGAACTAATAGTCTTTCAGATGAACGAAGTGCACTAAGGTTACTGTAGGGGGCGATGAGGTTTTTAAGTATGGGTGTATTATTTGGTTGGTACAGGATCTTGTCTGCAACTATTAGTTGGTTAACCTGAAATAGGTTAGGCAGTTCAAGCCATCCTATTAGATTTAGGTTATGACAGTGATGAGTTTTGTAGGTTGCGGTGGTAACAAATCTAGCAATGTGATTGTAGCTGCTAGAAAGTTTATAAAGGTCAATTTTGCTGAGGTTTGTAAATAGAGTAGAAGCATAGAGGAGGGTGGAGAGTAGATGTGTATGAGCAATTAAAGTTCTGGCTAATGGCGTTAGGAAGGGCTTGATCCTATATAGTGAGCCAAGTTTTTTATTAACTGTTTTAATGGTTTTATTGATATGCAGATCAAACTTAAGGTTATTATCTATTAGAACTCCTAACAGTTTGGTTGAGGAATCTGGGGAAATAATGGTGCTTTTGTTGTATTTTAATGTAAAGGTTATAGGGGCAGACCTGTGAGTGGGGGAGAAAAGCAGCAGTTTGGTTTTATTAGGATCTAACATGAGACAACGGTTATGGAGCCAGTTTTCGACTGTGTTAAAAGTATTTTGGGATAGAATCTGCAACGCTGTTGGTGAAGTGTTGGAGCATACTAAAGTGGAGTCATCCGCATATTGAATGCATGCTGCATTTGGGATGACCTTATACAAATCATTGATGAAAATGGAAAATACTAGTGGACCTAGTATAGATCCTTGGGGTACTCCAAGGGTGATGAGTAAAAGGGTGGATAGTTTGCTCTGCCATAGGACAGCCTGTTGTCTACCACTGAGATATGATTGAAACCATTGGATGACCTGTTCTCTAGGGAAATGGATTTCAAAATGTTTATGAGTATTTGGTTGTTTACCATATCAAAGGCTTTTGAAAGATTGAAAAAGACAGCAGAGGAAAGTTTATTATTGTTTCGGTGTTGGTTAATGACATTAGAGAAGGAGAGGAGGGTTGAGGTTGTACTTTGGAATGGTCTAAAGCCATGTTGGCTGTTGACTAGAAGATTATTATCTAAGGTAGTTCAGAAGTTCATTGTGGATGCATTTTTCCATAATTTTAGCCAAGGGTGACAGAATAGCTATGGGTGTATAGTTTGAAAGTTCAGTAGAGCTGTCCCCTTTATGGAGTGGGATGACATGGGATATCTTCCAGACAGAGGGAATGGACACTTCAGTTATAGTTCTATTGATCAGTATAGTCATGGGATATGCTATGGCATCTGCAACTTTTTGTAGATATTCTGTAGGGAGGAGATCAGCTGACAGGGTGGTAGGCTTTAGTTTTTTAAGCAATTTTCGGACCAAAGATGTGCAAACTGGCTTGAAGTTAAAGGGGAGTTGGGAGCAGGGTGTAGTGGCTGGAGAATATGGGCATCCAGGGGATAATTGGTTAGCTAGGTTCTGGATGGTTGTTGTAAAGAAGCTATTAACATTATTGGCTATTTCTGCTGGGAGGTTTTGGTTAGCATCCAAGGGGGGGGGAGGAGTGGAGGACTGTCCTGGACTAAGAAGTTTGTTTATACCTACTCAAAACATTTGTGGCTTGTTTTGGTGTTTTTTTTTGTAGATGACAGTAATAGTTTTTCTTGTCTAATGTGGTGGATTTTTTTTTTGTTTAATTTCTTAGCTGCCTGTATCTAAGTTGATCTATGAGTTTTTTTGTGGTCCTTGAAGTGGCCCAAGCTCTATTTCTAAGTAGCATTTTATGTCTAGTTTCTTCTGAGAGCCAAGGAGCAACTTTTGTTTTGGTTCTAATAGTCTGTGCTAGTGCATGGGTGTCAAGGATTGATAAGAATTTGGTACTGAAGTAATTTACTGCTTCTTCAAGTGATAATTGTTTCAGAACTGACCATTTGTAAGATTTGAGTTCATTTTGGAAATTTGTGCAGTTGAAATTCTTGTTCCTTATTGCTTTAAAAATGGACTGGTTGTGGATATCAGCTTTTTGCCTGATTAAATAGGTGAGGAGGTGATCACGTACATCATCAGGCAGGGTCCCATTCTTGTATTTAAGGGGATGGGTGTTAACAAGAATCCAATCCAGAATACTTGCTTTATTGTTGTGTTTACTGATCCTAGTGGGGCAGGATATGACCTGTGAAAATCAATAAGGATTTATGTGGTGAGTGGGGAGTTCTGAGGAACACATGTTCCAGTCTGTGTTGAAATCCCCAAGTACAATGGTTTCTTGGGGGGTAATTGCTGGATAACCAATGTAGGATATCTTCAAGGGTATTTATGTTATTGCCTGGGGGAATATACACACAGATGAGATTTATACATTTGTTCTTATTAATGTGGAGCTTAGTGATAAGAATTTCAGCATTGCCAAACAGGGATGTTTGCAGGACATTATTTGACATTTCAAGCATGGACTTGTACAGAATAGCTACCCCACCTCCCTTTCTATTGGTTCGATCAAGCCTTAGGATGTTATAGCCTAGTGGTATAACTTCTTTATCTGAAGTAGAAGGTTTTAGCCAGGTTACTGTAAGACATAGTATGTCTGGTGAAAGAGCATCTAAGAGGGCATGTAGATATTGAATCTTATTGTTTACACTTCTGATATTTAAGTGACTGATCAAGAGTGAGTTTGGGGGTTTGTCTAAGATTTGTGTAGTAGTGGGACAGTTAGTAAAGAACCTAGAACCAGTGGATGAGGACGGGCAAGGATTTGGGTGGATCTCTCCATTAATTGTCAAGTTGCATTGTAATCTGATTGTGAGCTTCCAAATTTTAATTAATAGACTTTGCTATCTTTTGGTTTTAGGGTTGGCATATCTTGTTCTAATGGGATGCTGATACCTAGTAAATAAGGAGTTAGATGGGTGGGGATGTCTGCCAGATGGGGATGCACTGCTGTGGGGTTTTTTGCATTGTATCCTACTACATATTATGGGGCAGTCACTATCAGACAGAGTACCTGTCGTCCCATACAGGTGTTTGTTCTCTGTAAGTAGCCCAATTCCCTACTCTATTCCCTTGCATAAATGCAGCAGGTCCATACATATGCAACCATAGTGTAGTACCCTGTACATTTGTTGTAAAGGAGAGTGACTTACCTTGTGCATGCAGCAGTTGTGATACCTGTTTTCCAAGGCTGACTCTGTCTGATGCCTGCAGTACACAGCCAATACATGGTAAGGTACAGGTTGTGTGGTGTGGCTGGCATACTTTTTACTATATATGTGAGTGGGAGTAAGGTGTCAGTCCCTAGGATCCTAGCTTTTCAGTGCATGTGCTATGCATTGCCTGTTTGCCAAAGTCAGGGCATACTGGGAATGCCTATGTCTGCCTACAGGGACAGTGTCAGGGGGTTCTCCTCTGAGTACCCCTGTGGGTCTGGCTATGGGATCCTGGCACTGGGTGGAGGGCTGTGTGTCCATTCCCTGTGATGATCCTGCTGCAGCTGCTTGCACAGGATCACATTGTGTAGCATGGTGCATAATGTGAACATCTGTGCACATGTGGCTGGAGAGTACTGGAGGGCACCACCAGAGATATAGCAGAACCGAAACCATGACTTGAGCAGTGCAAACACATACTCTATGATGTTCCTAGTTTGTGCATGTGCCTCATTATGGCGTTCTTCAGTGGGTGTGTGTGCATTTCTGATGGGTGTCATCATCCACGGTTCCAGTGCATAGCCAGCATCTCCCACTAGATGGTTGTATGGGATGTCCCCCCTGCCAAACATCTGGTACAGCTGTGATGTCTGCCAGATATGGGAGTAGTGAAAGCTGCCAGGATTACCATCACACACATTCATGATGATGCCCTGGGCATTGTACACGACTTGGCAGTTGATGGAGTGATACCCCTTGCAGTTAATGTAGACTCTACCCTCCTCACAGGGTGGTGCTTTAATGTCTACATGAGTACAGTCTATGGCACCCAGTACCTCAGGGTAATGTGCTACATGGTAGAAGAGATGCATACTACTGGCCCTCTCCTCTGGTGTGCGTGCTAAATAATTGTGCTCACTGGTATGTGTTTGCATGACATCCAGGAACTGGTGGAGTACTCTGGATGCAGATTCCTGTGAGACCCCCATCATGTGCCCAGTTAGTCTTTGAAAAGTACCTGTAAGTAGTATTCTAAGGGCTACACATACCTTTGTTTCCACTGGGATGGGTTCCCCTCTGTTGGCTCTGGGTCTGAGTTGAGGCTGGCAGAGCTCAGTGAGTTCTTGTTGTATGTCCCTATCCACCCTGTAGCACTCTACAATCTCCAGCTCATGTAGCTCCTGGAAGGTTACCTTGGGCTTGAACACTCTTCTCCTTCTCAGTCTAGGCCTATTGTCAGTGGCCAGCACAGGCCTATTGTCAGTGGCAGCACCAGTACTGACCTCAGCCTCTAACACATACAGATGTAGCAGATCAGCAGCAACCCCTAGCATTCTGTCAGTTAAAATTCCTAAGTCTGTACTCCAATAGTGCAGAGTGTGGGGGAAAATCAGATTGTAGGGTGTCTGCATACTTTATAGTGCTCTGCTGCAGATGCAGCTTGTGTGATTTGCTACCTGTGATGCATTCCACCTGCCAGGTACATCACTGAGGGTTTTTGAATGGGCCAGTGTAAGTGGAACAGGGGTTATCAGTATTTTCTACATGACTGGCTTTCCTAGGCAATTTACTTTTTTTTTAAAACTGCCTTCCCTGCTAAGCACTGTGGCACAGTGCCCAAACCCATGTCGCAGGTATAAACAATGCTCAGCAGTCTGGACACACCCCCCATGAACGGGCATGCTTAGCAACTCACACCAGCTAAAACACGTGCCGTAGATAAACAAAGCTTAGCAACACTGGACACACCCCCCTGCTTAACTGTGAGGTACACTGTGCAAATGGGTGCTGCTGAGCTCCAATCAGCTTAAACATATAGTGACACACCCCTTTAGATGTCAGCTAGCTCTTTTGTGGGCATCAACATTGTTCTGGTGCTGCACAGATTTTATCTGCTGGTACAGTAGCCAGTTTTTGCTATTCAGTAACCCCAGCTCATTTGCATACAGATCTGTGCACACAACCTGGATACTTCACTATTCCAGGGCCTGCCTCATTAGCAACCACTTATATTTACCATTGTACATACTCCATGCAGGGGCCTATAATGCATTATCCTCACATATTTCTTATTTTTACTTTTTATACGTTTTAATATTTTTTTTTTGGCATAACAGCATGTTTGTCCCCTGCTGCGTGCTTTGCAACCGTAATATGAGTATTAAAAAAATATTTATTACATTATTTTGCATGATGTTTTGGACACACAGGGCATAGTTTTGCACATACCTATGCCTATTATGCAATTCCAGACCTTTTAAATTAGCTTTTACAGCCCCTGTTCCATTTTTATTTTATTGTACATGGATATTTTCCATGTACACATTGGACACCAACACGGGTCTGCAGGACTGCCTATCTCCTTGCTGGATTGGTCCAGTACCCTCATTTGCATGCAGTTCACCTGCTTATGAGGTGATTTGCATGCCATGGACACTTCCATGTCTGCACGCTCGTGCACACCCCTGTGCTCTGTTTACTGGATCACACGGCAGCTTACTTCCATGTAAGCTCTGTGCCACTATGCCTACATGGAAAATCACTCCATGTAGGCTTTATTGAATTCCCCCTTGAGTTCAAAATAGTAGGCTGTTCACTCTTGTTAATTTGAAAGATGGAATGTAGATAGAGTAAATATCAGCAAAAGTGTTGTTTTCATTTGTCAGTGCTTCCAATTTTATTTTTCAGCTATCCTTTGTTGACCAGGTTAGTCCCACTAGGCAAATGGCCTCTTCTCAGGGAACGGTACATTTGGCCAGGGCATCAGGGAACTTCCTATACACTTTTCGATAGGTGCTGTGTGATCTTTTACATCCACCTGAGCTGCCACCAACTCAAAAAGATTCTTATTTCTCAAAAGACTTTTTAGTATTAGCTGGGTGTTATCTAAAAAAGCTGTATGTCCCTATCTCTTCTACTGTGTGTTTTCCTCTCTAATAACATATCAAAATACCCATGAAGCATTGGGGTGGCTAAAGCTGAGGATCGATGCCATCACTAAATTTATCACTACTTGCAGCAGTACCAGTGTTTTTACTGGTGTTCTTGTTCTTAGCTTCTAGAATTATGATCTTGTATGCCTACTCATTCTGTTATTCCACAAGATCTCTCAAGCTGAACACAAGTGCACACAGAATTCTCACTGTTTGTTCAAATTAATGGCCAACAACATGAAACTGATCCTATTCTATTTAAAATGGAGCACATCTTGCAAACAGAGCAAATCAACTTTTTAGAACCTCCAGGAAGAAACACCCCAAGTATTGTTGTTGTTCATCTGTCCTTGTCAGTGATGACCAAGGACATCATGTCAAGGAGGTTGACTGAGTACGGTGTGTCCGGCTGTGGCTAATCAGTCCTATGTGGACGCAGAAAGCTCTGCCTCACGTCGGGCACAAGTGGTCATTTGGGTTGGTTGGCTAAGAGCTGGCTGTGGATTTATGCAGCTCATGCTTCCTCTGTGCCTCTGCAGTCCTGCTCTGTTCATAGGCAGTAGCACCTTTGCTGATGCAGCTTCACCAGGCAAGGCAGTCTTGCACTAGGGTTTCCTAGGAGTCTGGGTCAATGCCAAAGCTCTTCAGAGAGACTTTCAGTGTGTCCTTGAAGTGCTTTTTCTGCCCACCTAGTGTGTTTGCCTCCTGCAAGTTCACTATATATATATATATATATACATACACACACAGACACACACATACACAAACACACACACACACACACACACATATATATATATATATATATATATATATATATATATATATATATGTATATTCAGTCTTATCTCACTGTACATGTTTCTGTTTTCATGTTGTAGATGTTTTCATACATGAGCAATTTAGTTTTTATGGTAAAATGCTGAGATATTTAGTTTTGCCATGCTGCATATTCTAGCAGATAGTGCACCCATGATACATGCTTATTAGAACACTAGAACTATAATGATATAGCTGCATACTGAATGTAGAAGTGCCATAATCATAAGATGAATATCATAACTTCATAGTTGGATGTTCACTAGATAATGCATTACCTTTGTTAAGTTCCATCTCTCTATGTAGCTTCATTTGATGAGGCAATTTTTTGGCAACTGTTTTAATTGTGAGGGTCATTAGTTTGACTCTTGGAATAAAATTATTAAATGAGTAACTTAGATATACTAAGCCTTAGATCTCGGTATTTGGGAATACTCCCTTTTCTCTGAAGTATGGTGATTTCAGAAAGGTGTAGGTGTGCAGATTTCTAGACACCCCTGAAAAAACATCTTCAAAGGAAAACAGTAATTTTTAACATTTACTTTTCTCCTGTGTTTTTGATTTTTTTTCCTAACTCCAGGACCTGCAGTTATGAGGTCTGGAATTAAAATAGACAGTCTGTTTTTTTTACCAGATTTATTATTTATTGATTTTTTGATTTTTTGTTGACAAGTCACAAAATGTAAGTACTTAATATCTTGATTTCATTTCAGGCAGTGTACTCTGTTACCTTACATGGTCAGCCATAATGCGGCTGGAATGAATTTACTGAACCAAATTGTTATGACACTGTAGTGTATCACTACACATGAATGCAGTGTTATATATGGGAGCAGTATTATATCTGAGTCTGTTTCAACATACGACATTTCAGTGTGTTATATCTAAGTTAGTACCCATATACAATAGTGCAGTTTTACACCTTCTTTGCTATCAGACTTTAGAGCTAGACTTATACCCAATTCCTTGTCAGCACATACAACTACAATTTTAAACCATAGTCAGTATTAGTATGTGTCAGAAAACAGTCCAGTTTTATACATGGGTCACAATCAGTGTATAATATTGTATTTTCATATATGGCCTGATGTCAGAATTTTTGTGTGCAGATCAGCATTAGATTATAACACTGCATTTTTTGCATGGTGAATATTTGTGTACAGCAGCCCAAAATTATGCCTGGCTATACATCAATATATAATACTGTAGTTTTATAACTGGTTCATTATATATATGCAACACTGCAGTTTCGTATGTAAGTACTGATATACAACAATGAGATTTAATACTTGGGGCACTACTGATACGAAACAGAGCAGTGCAGTTTTATCCATGGGGCATTGTTAATACACAGCGCTGCAGTTTTATAGCATAGACAGCATAGATATGCAACACTGCATTCTTATAACACCGGCAGCATGGATTTGCAACACTGCAGTCTTATAACATAAATGGCATAGATATGCAACACTGCAGTCTTATAACATAGACAGCATAGATATACAACACTGCAGTTTTATAGTGTAGATCAGAGTATATGTGCTGTGTCTTTAAGAAGCATATCAAGACTGAGCGTGCACATATACAGCAAATGCCAGACACTTTGTTCCTAGTGCCATTTTGAGAGTGCAGCCAGAGAGTGAGCATGTATGATTGCAGTAGTTAGTTTGTATACAAGTTACTTAAGTTAAAGTCAGTAAATTTCTATAATGATGTGTTTGTATAAAATAAAGCTGCTTGAACAGAACCCACAAAGACTCCTCTACTGTGTCCAAAGTTGGAAAGAGACATGGTGTTAGAACCGTGATAGCAGAGAATAATATTCAGAGCCATGAGGTGCAGAGATGACAGTGAAGGTAAACTTCAAAGAGATGACAGTGAAGAGAAATGAGCACGAAAAAGAGCCAGAAGAGAATCAAAGGTACGGAGAATTCGCACAAACTGCTTCGTTTATAAAAAAGACAAGAGGCATTACAAGGGCACAGACTGCATTACTGATCAAGCAGAAGACACAAAAGGTTTATTAACTCAGAGAAATGTTTCAAATAAAGATATCTGACAAAACAATTAACAGAAAAGCAAAACAAGTATGTTTAAGGCAAAACGGGCATGTTTAGAGTAAAACAAGCACAAAAAAGTACAATGGGGCATGAAAAGAGATTAAACGAGCAAAATGAATGTAATAAGGGCAAAAAGGGCACATTAAGAGTAAATAAAGCAAGGCAACTGCATGTTTTTTGGCAACGTGTTGTGTTATGGTTCATAGGTAAGTACTAGGCTATCTGCCCGAGGGCATCTATAAGCCTAGCCAGAATGTGTTGGCTTTTGACGCCCCATTAGATTAGTTACCTGTGCCTCTGGCATAACTTTTGACATAACTATGACTTCATATTGTATCAAGGGCATAACTAAAGTTATTTGAAGTATCTCAAAGTGTGTAAAAGTGCTTATAGTGTGTGCTTATTACTGTGTATGTATTCTGAAGAGTTTATTTGTGTGTAAAGTGCAACTATTTGGTGAAATACAGACAAAAGTATAGCCATTTTGAAAAGTTTCTTGTGCTGGGTGTGTCTGTTCGCAAAGTGCCACCATTACAGAGTGTTTCTTGCACTGTAAAGAATTGCCTAGCAAGGTACCGCCATTTTGGAGAAGTTTCAGTGTGCTGTATACAGTTTATTCACAAAGTATAATTATTTTGAAATGTTATTGACTCTGAGCTTCTCTTGCCAAGTTCATTCACATTGTGCAGTTATTTGAAATGTTTCTTAAAATGCTGATAAATTACTTTTGCAATACAATAATTTCAGGAGTATTACAGTGTCCTAGAGACGTATTTAGCAAAGTCCAGTTACACAGAGGCGTGCATCATGTAGTTATTTGACATGTTTCTTACACTGATAATAGGTGATTTCTTGCAATACAGTAATTTCAAGAGTATTACAGTGCCCGAGAGAGACTTATTTCACAAAGTTCAGTTATACAGTTACTTGTACTATTGGGCGAAGTTACAAATACTGGCATAAATTTCTGGCATATATGTATGTATATTTGTCCATGCTTATTTGCAAAACCCTTCACTGATATGTATTAATATGGCAGACAGATTTCAAAAGCTCTTACTACTTGTATTTGATCAGAATATTGCAGAGAATTGGAGAATATTTGAGCAAGATTAAGATATTTTTATACAAGCAGCTTATTCAGACAAAGATGCATGCACCAGGGCATTCATTTTAATAAACCTAGCTGGGTCAGAGGCCATAGAAAGAGAGTGCTCATCTGTGTATGCACCAGCAGATTATGAAGGAGAAGGTGAAACTCATCATGCTATTGTACAGGCTGAATCAAAGGAAGACACCGAGTGTTTGAAGCGCAGGTTCAGAGAAATGTGCAATCCCCCAGACAAATATTACATTAGAGAGGCATTTGTTTTACATGAGGGATCAGAAACCAGGGGAAACTTTTGTAGCTTATATAACCGGCCTGAGAAACAAAGCTAAAACATGTCAGTTTGGTGACTTAAAAGATGAGTTAATAAAGGACGGTCTTGTGTGCTCTTCCCTACTTATCCTATCCAGTCCCAAGTCCTGCCTAGTGGGCCAGTGCACTTCTGCATATGACCACTAGAGGGCGTCCTCCCCTCATTATCATTACTTTTCCATTCATTTCTTGCGTTTCTCTACAATTACTTTGTTCAATTAATTATAGAAAACCTTCTTACCCTGCTTGAGCTTACCTTCCTGTATAATCCTTATTCATGCACCACTGACTGATTGGCTCTCGATCCTCTCCTGGTGTCTTCCCCGCTCCGTTCGCCCTGCGGGCTCACTCCGCTCCCCTACCCTGCCCCCAATTCCCACCTGCCCCCAATACCTCTAGCTATATCCCTCTTAACACCACACCCACTTCCTCCATACACCACACCCACTTCCTCCCTACACCAATCACTCACAACTCCCTAGTCACACCCCAATCAGCCTACTACCCACTTATAGCCACACCTATTACTGATCTATCACACTACACATCAATCATATACTTACACCCAATTATCAAGCTCTCCCTCTACCACCACTCCTATTTACATTTTATAACACATTTCTTCTCCCTACTGTCCAAAACTTAAGAAATATATAAGATAACTGCAACACTTAAATACCAAGAAACCTTCAACATGCATTTAAACACCCCATCTACCATTATTTTACTATTACTATCTCTTAAATTATCATATCTCTATTACCTCACCCAACCTCCTTCACCTGACCATTCACAACTTTTTCATACTACCTACCACTTGAACTCCCCTCACTCACCTTTACACACTCCTATCTCTCCCCAGCTATACCCAATAACACAACTTTTAACCTTCTCATTCAAGATTTTCTTCTCACAGAATAACCCTATCCCGATAGTAACCAAACACCCCTTGATTATCACAACAGATCCAGATTATTACTCCACTCTACTCAATTACCTTCCTAACCCAATCTCTCATCTTATTAACTGCCTCCTATCTGGTGACATTCACCCAAATCCTGGCCCCTCCACCTCTCCTTCCTCACACAAGCCTATATTATTTACTTCTCTAAACCCACAAAGTATTGTCAATAAAGTCCCTACCCTCCATGCATGGCTCACATATAATAAACCTGACATACTTGCTATCTCAGAAACATGGTTAAAACCCTCTATAAAAGATTCTGAAATAACTCCACCCAGCTATTCTATCATTAGAAAAGACAGGACCCAGAAAAAAGGCGGTGGAGTTGCTCTCCTTTATTCATCTTCCCTGCTAGTTACCCCCTACAACAAACCTACTCCTAAGTTCAACAATGCTGAAGTACTCCTCAGCCTCCTACAGGTTAATAAGCACAAATACATTTGTCTAGCATCTCTCTACATTCCCCCAGGTGACAACATTTCCACACTTGAAAACATCCTCTCCTGGCTCTCAAACAATATCAGTAATGAAACCATAATCTTAGGAGATGTAAACATCGACTGGACCTCCATCCAGTCTTCAACTAACCCTCTTAATATCAACCTATATAATTTCTCTCAACTAATCAATACTATAACACACCCATCAAAAAACCCCTCCTTTGGCACCATCCTTGACTGGATTCTAGTGTCACATCCCCACTATTTCTCAGACAGTGGTACTCTTCCTGACCCCTTGGTGATCACTTGCCTACTTTCACCATGACTCCCCTGTACCTCTTATCGTACCCATAACTTTATCACTACCCGCAATGACAAAAACTTTAACCCATCAACCTTCATATATTCTCTGAAAGCAATCAACTGGAATAACCTAAAGACACTACCCCTAGAAGATGCAGTTACTCATTTTAACTCTACCTTCTTAGAAATACTCAATTCTCAAGCCCCTCTAAGAACAAAAAGAATAAAAACGAATTCAGCCCCCTGGCTAACCAAGACCACCCTATCAAGTATGCGCCTTAGAAACAAAGCTTGGGGACTCTATCTTAGAAATAAAACCCCAGAACAACATAATGCATACAAAACCCTCCGTAACAAAGTAAAAAAGCTGATAATCTCTGATAGACAGAAATATTTCTTCACACTCCAAAACAACAACAAAACTAACCCTCAAAGATTCTGGAAGGGGATCTCTACCCTCCTTAACCCCAGTAAGCCACACACCCCAAACCCAGACCCAAATAGCCCAGACTTAGATCTAGCTACACAGTTCAACTCCTTTTTCATTGACTCTATCAGCAAACTCACATCCTCTTTCACATGCCCCACCTCTACACCTAATTCATCCCCACCCTCTCCCACAAATAACCCTCCCCTTACTTCCTCTGTCTCCTCATTCTCTTCATCTCACTGTCCATCTTCCACCTCATCCACTACTCAAAACCCCTCTTCGCCCATATCTTCCCCAAATACTCTCTCTCCCCACTCTTCTCCATTCTCATTTAAACCTATACCCACTTCCACCATAAAAAAACTTCTTCAAAAACTGAAGCCATGCACCAACGCTCCGGATAATATCCCCTCTTACTTCCTAAGTATAGCCGCAGAAGCAATTGCCTATCCCATTAGCATTCTAATTAACCGCTCCATCCATGAATTCACGGTGCCCCAATTGTGGAAGCAAGCTTTCATCATCCCCCTCCATAAAGGAGGTAACAATTGTAACATCAACAACTTCCGCCCTATTGCTATCTTGTCCCCCATATCTAAAATTCTAGAAAAGTGCATCCAGCTTCAACTCCTTCCACATCTGTTAGAAAATAACCTTTTAACCCCTACACAACATGGATTCAGGCCTCATCATAGTACCATGACAGCCCTCCTGTCCTTTCTTGAGACTGTAAACAGAGCTCGCGATCACAGCCACGTTGTCTCTACCCTATTACTTGACCTCTCCAAGGCCTTCGACACTATCTCACATAGCCTACTCTTATCCAAACTGTCACAACTTAACCTCTCTCCCTCCTCCATAGATTGGTTTTCCAGCTATTTATCTAACAGACACCAAGCTGTAATTTGGAAGAAGGCCACTTCCTCGTTCCTTAGTACCCCCACTGGAGTTCCCCAAGGATCTATTCTTGGTCCCCTCCTCTTTAATATATTCATCAATGATTTCCACAAATCTATTCCATTTGCTAATATCATCCAATACACAGATGATTCTACCATTATCTGCTCTGCCACCTCTTCCTCTTCGCTCCAAAAACTCACACAAGAAGCTTTCTCAATTACTGAAGATTGGATAAAACAAATCACTTAGCACTCAATGCCTCCAAAACAAAACTAATGGTATTTACCCCCTCCAAATCTACTTCCTTCGACATAAACTCATTCTCTATTACCAGCCAAGACAACTCACCCTTGGAACTGGTATTTGAAGCTAAGCTACTTGGTGTTCTAATCGACAACCGGCTTAATTTCAACTCTCATCTACAACTTAATATTAAAAAAACTCATCAAAAACTAGGTATGCTTTACCGTCAGAATCAGTATCTTACTAGCTCCTCCAAAATCACTCTCGCTTCCTCCTTTCTTATCCCCTCTCTTCTCTATGGGGCTCCATTATTGTCTAATATTCAGATCTCACTAAAAAACCAACTCTCCTCCTGCTATAACAAAATTGCCAAATTCGCAAATAGCCATAGATCCTCCACCCACCACTGTCTCTCTCTCCGAAAACTAAATTGGCTCGAACTATCTAATCATCTCATCTATATACAGCTGACCTTAGCTCATAAGCTCATTCTCAACCCCTCTCTTTGTCCCTCCCTATCTTCTGCCTTTAAAATGCACCTACCAAACACAGTCTTAAGGTCCAACAATCAAAACCTACTGGAAATTCATAAACCATCTTATCCCCCAGGTAAACACTTACTATCCTGTAACCTTTCCCGTCTCTGGAACTCACTCCCACCATCCATTCGTACCACCTCTAACCAATACATGTTCAAAAAACAGCTTCACTCATATCTAATTTCCCAATGGGATTGCTCTTGCTCCCACCCCTCATAAATACATCACATCCTTCCACCAATATGCTTACGGGACCAACTTTTATCTAACAAAGCTTGTGTTCCCTCTGTTTCCACCCTTTAAGGTACTTTTACGTTCCTTCTGCAAAACTCCTTGCTATGTATTTCACATTATTTCCAAGCTCATTTACTTCACATTAATCCTCTTTGTTTGTATTGTTCTGAATGTTTATGAACTGTGAATTTAAATGTTTTATCTACCACTTTTCTATAAATATTAGCAATCTTGTATGAACCTAATTCTGTGTGTGTTGGAGCTTTTCTCCCTATGACTATTATCTACCATTTTGTATAATTATTTAGCAATCTTTTGTATGTACCCAATTTTCTGTACTGGAGCTTTTCTCCCCAGGACTCCATTGAAAACGGGTTCTTTTTGGCCCAATGGACTATCCTGGTAAATCAACTGCAAATAAATAAATAAATAAATAATGTTGCTGTGAGAAAGATTTTTCTTCATGACAGTAATGTAATGTTGAGTAAAGCCATAGAGATTTGTCAAATCCATGAAGTGACAGAAAAACACACAAGTATGCTTGCAAGTGACAAGAGCATGCTTTCAGCAGGTTCCAGAGCAAATGTAGATAGCATGCAACACATGGCAAACAGAAGTAGGCCTAAGCACATGACAGCCCCAGCCCTTGCTGGCTCACCAGGGAAACCACATAGTTTTCCAGCAAGTTCTAAGATTAGTTCAGTTAAAGGAGCATATTCCTCAGTGCAGTATAAGCTTGAATGAGCAAAACCAAAGTCTAGCTTTATTATTAACTGTCGCAACTGTGGTACTAATGGGTCTATATAATATTTTCAAAAATTTCAAACTCCGAACACTATATGGTCGACACCATATGAGTGACGTTTGAAATTTTGAAAATATAATAAAAAAATAAAAATAAAAAACTATACTTACCTAAACGCTGCACCCCCGCCCACCCCACTACTTAAATATTCCTACTCTGAGATTGCACTGCATTGAAGTAAAGGGAAAATATTCCCTAAGGCGATTTCCGTGTTATGCGCACGATGTTTCAACATTTCAACCAATGGGGTTCACTCAATACGCATTCACCGTTTACAATTTTTGATCATGCAATAGGAACCCATACAAATCATGAGACTAAAAGAGAGAAATGCTTAAGATTTGGTCAGCAATGTCACAACTGTAAAAAACAGAACCATTTTCAAAAGTTTTGCAAATCAAGTAAACCACACACAGTTGTGAAGATAGATCACACAAAAAAGCAAGTTAATCAAGTAGTGCCACAGCAGTCAGCTTTCTATGTGGATGGTGTATCAGTAATTGATGAAAAGGTTGATGCAGTGAATTTACTGGCAAAGAGCGAAGTGTTTTGTACTGTCTGGATCAATGGTAAATCCACAGAGCCTAAAGTAGACACTGTCTCAAAGTGTAATGTTATATCTGCAGCCACATTTGCAAGAGTGAGAACTAATGAACAGCTCAATGTAACCAGTAGTGCGAAACTTGCTGCTTATGGAGGTGAAGAAATCCAAACCGATGGCTCAGTGATGCTTTCATGTTATTTGGCCAAGGACTGTTACAACTTGTTATGTACAGTCTTTAATGGGCCTCAAAGATAGTTTGATAATGCTTTCTTTTACCAAAGAAGTTCATCACATTAGTTCCAATTTTCTGAAGCTATTTTCTCAAAATATGCTGATGTTTTCAATTACAAGCTGGACAAACTTCCAGTTGTGTATTCCATGAAGTTAGACCCAGAAGTAATTCCAGTAGTCAGACCAGCAAGAAGAGTTCTGATAGCTATGCAGGATAGAGTTAAGGCTTAGTTGGATAAAATGGGGCAGCAAGGTGTAATTAGTCCAGTTACAGAACCATCCTAATGAGTGTTGTCTATGGTAGCAGCTCACAAAAAAGGCTCAGATGAAATCATAATATGTATTGACCTAAAAGATTTGAAACAAAGCACTGAAGATACCATATCATCCAATGCGCACATTTGAAAAGGTCGCAGCCCTAATACCGAATGCCACTGTTTTTTCTGTCTTGGATGCAAAAAGTTCATTTTGGCAAGTGATGCTTGATCACAACTCCTCATTACTAACTACTTTTGGTACTCCATTTAGCAGATACAGATTCCTAAGGATGCCATTTGGAATAAATTCTGCAAGTAAAATCTTCCAGCGTGCAGTGGAGCAACATTTATTTGGGTAATCCTTGTGCCATAATAGTAGATGATTTATTAGTTAGAGGCAATGGTGAAGCAGAGCATGACAGAAAACTAAAGAAAGTTCTAGACAGAGGATGTGAAGTAAACTTGAAGCTCAATCCTCTGAAGTGCAAATTCAGACCTCCAGAAGTTATATATGTAGGTCATTTATTTACCTGTACTGGCTTGAGACCAGACTCTACCAAGCAAGCACTATTCTTGAGATGTTAGCACCAGACAATGTTCAAGCTCTACAGCATTTCCTAGGCACGATCAACTATTTAGGCAAGTTTATACCAGACTTCAGTGAGTTAACAGCACCTTTAAGAGAGCTGACAAGCAAAAATGTTGCACGGTCATCTTTAAAACAGTACCAGAAGGCATTTGAAGACCTTAAGCAGAAAATGGCTACCCCACCTACATTAAGATACTATGATGTGAACAAACCAGTCACTCTTTCCTGTGATGGTTCAAAATTTGGTCTTGGCGCAGTTATGCTTCAAAAGGACAGACCAGTAGCCTATGCATTTAGAACACTTACCCAAAGTGAGATGCAGTATGCTCAAATTGAGAAAGAACTTTTGGCAATTGTATTTGCATGTTCCACGTTTCATGATTATATTTATGGTCGAGCTATTCAGATTTAAATTGACCACCAACTTCTAGTTACTATTCTAAAGAAGCCTTTGCATTCAGCTCCAGAGAGATTACAAAGAATGGTGCTAAAATTGCAAATGTACAACTTCAAAATGGTCTATATAAAAGGAAAACTGCTCTATCTGGCTGATACCTTATCCAGATCACCCAGAAATTTGACAGAACAACTTGATGCAGAAAAATTTGACTTTGACATGATGGCAGCTCGTAATTTTTCTACTACTAGGCTTGATGAGATAAGAGATCACACAAAGGCTGATCCAATTTTGCAAAAGCTCAATCGCTACATTAATGCTGGATGGTCATCAAAGCAATCTAGTGTACCACCTGAAGTACAAACCTATTTGCCTTACAGAGATGAAATGTTGATAGAAGATGACATTATTTTCAAAGGTCCTAAAAATGTTGGTCCTGTTTCCTTACAACAAAAATATATCCAGATTTTTCATCATGGTCACCCAGGTGCCTCATCCACTAAAAGAAGCGAGAGAGAATTAGTATTTTGGCATTCATTACTGAAAGACTATTTCCTTCTTGTTCAGTATGCAATAGTTCTAGACTGCATTTGCAAAGAGAACCACTTCAGCTAAGTCAAGTTCCTGAATATTCACAGTCAAATGGTCTAGCTGAATGTGCGGTGCAGAGTGCAAAGCACTTACTTGAAAGGTCAAAGAGTGACAATATAGATGTCTTTTTAAATTTGCTTAATCTCAGAAACATATCCCGTGATGATATTCTTGGCTCACCTGTTCAAAGACATCTTTCCAGTCAAACTAGAACTACGCTACCTATTAGTTCTAGTTTATTGAGGCCTAAAGCTAAGAATAATAAAACCATCAAGGCTCAAATATTCAAGAAGCATTCTATCCAGAAATCCAGTTATAATAAATTGAGCAGATTTCTTTGTCCATTGAGGGAAGGAGAGACAGTGAGAATACAAATGGACAAAGGTTTCGACAGGATTAGTCAGGTTACAGGTATATGTGCTGAGCCGAGATCCTACCTTGTAGAATTTGAGGGGGTGGAGTACAGGAGAAATCGCAGACATCTTCTTCCTGTACCAGAATCATCATCGCAGCATTGTTCCTATGATACAGACTCTAGATCTCAGAGCCAACAAAACATTCCCATCCCATTATTTCAACCTCTGATTCCATTCCTGAAGATATTCCAAATACTTCCAAGATTGAAAATTTTGTAGAGACAGCTCCAATTACTAAACCCAATTCCCAGTTTTTTGTCACATAATATGGATGAGTATCCAGGCCCTGTGAGAAATACGCAGCAACATGGACTTAACTGTGTATGCATGACAAAGAACTACCTGTGATATCTGCATGCCAAATAGATTCATAATGTTGCATGATCTATTTCTCAAAGAGGGAGGAAGTAAATCAGAGTGTATGCACTGTGTCTTTAAGAAGCATATCAAGGACTGAATGTACACATATAAATACCGCACATGTGCTATTCCTAGTACCAGTTTGAGAGTGCAGCCAGAGAGTGAGTATGTATGATTGCAGTAGCTAGTTTGTATATAAGTTATTTAAGTTAAAGCCAGTAAACTTCTATTGTGATGTGTTTGTATAAAATAAAGCTGCTTGAACACAGCCCACTAAGACTCTCCTATTGTTTCCAGTGTAACAGAGCAACATATACTTAGTTCAATATCACTACTTACAATGCAGCTCTATACATAGGTCAACTATCAGTTATGTATGCATTGGTTATTAAAGCTACAAAACACTACTGTGCAGTTTTATACTTGGGGTTTTACTGATACCCAGCACTGCAGTTTTATACCTAAATGTAGGTGCTTGACAGTTTTATACCTAGCTGAATAATATTACTGACACTGCAGTTTCACACCTAGCTGAATAAAATTACAGACACTGCATTCTTATATCTAGCTCAATAATAGTACAGACACTTCAAAATATTAATGCAAACAATGCAGTGTTAAACACAGGACCGTTATCAAATTTATATGCATTGGTCATTATTGGTACTGCAGTTTCATGCATATGTCAGCATCAGTACACAATAATACAATTATATACCTCGGTCATTATCAATACACAACACTGCAGTGTTATAGCTCAGCATTATGAGTGTACAACACTGCATTGCTGTAGCTCAGTGTTACCAGTATATAACACTGCATTTTTGTATTTCAGTGTTACCAGTATACAGCACTATATTATTGTAGGTCAGCACCACCAGTACATAACACTGCAGTGCTGTAGCTCAGCATTACCAGTACATAACACTACAGTGCTGTAGCTCAGCATTGCCAGTACATAACACTACAGTGTTGTAGCTCAGCATCACCACTATACAACACTGCAGTGTTATACCTCAGCATTACCAGTATACAATACTGCATTGTTGTAGCTCAGCATTACCAGTATACAACACTGCATTGTTGTAGCTCAGCATTACCAGTATACAACACTGCATTGTTGTAGCTCAGTGTTACCAGTGCACAAAACTGCAGTGGTTTAGCTCAACATTACCAGTACACAACATTCCAGTGTTGTAACTCAGCATTACCAGTACATAACACTACAATGTTGTAACTCAGAATTACCAGTACATAGCACTACAGTGTTGTAGTTCAGTGTTACCAGTATATAGCATTGCATTGTTGTAGGTCAGCATTACCTGTACAGAATACTGCAGTGTTCTAACTCAGCATTACCAGTACGTAACACTACAGTGTTGTAGTTCAGTGCTACCAGTATACAGCATTGCATTGTAGTAGGTCAGCATTACCAATACAGAGCATTGCAGTGTTGTAACTCAGCATTACCAGTACAGAATGCTACAATGTTGGAACTCAGCATTGCCAGTAAGTAGCACTGCTGTTGGAACTCAGCATTGGCAGTACGCAACACTACAGTGTTGCAGTTCAGTGTTACCAATATATATCATTGCATTGTTGTAGGTTAGCATTACCAGTACATAACACTGCAGCGTTGTAGCTCAGCATTACTACTATACAACACTGCACTGTTATAGCTCAGCATTACCAGTATACAACACTGCATTGTTGTAGCTCAGCATTGCCAGTATGGAACACTGTAGTTTGGTACCATACAGTACTGAACTTCAACACTGCAGTTTTATTCCTGGATTATGTCAGTATCACTATACAGTACCACAGTTTATACCTTGAATACAGCTCTGTCATGTTATGCTCTGGTCATTACTTGTATAAAAAGTTTACAGCATTGCACTGGGGCCAGGACTGGTGCATAACAATGTAATTTTATACTCTGGTCAGCACCATTATACAGCAAGGCAGCTTTATACTTGGATCAATACTGATATACAACACAGTGGTATTTTGCCAGTATAAATACAGCACTGCACTTTTATACCCTGCTCATTTTTCCACACATATTTTCACGGCATCACAACACGTTTATAATGAATCAAAACACCAATCTTTACTCAAAATATTTGTTGGATACAACAATAAATACAAGATGCTATACAGAAAGCACTCTTAAGGTTTTACATTACATTTTTACATTAAAATAATAATACCCATTATGGATTAAATTATTTCACCAGAACATTATAACATATAAAGTTAATCCAAAAATGATTCCCTTCTTAAAACAAGAAACTCTTAAGACAACAAAAATTCACCCAATCTTAATAAACAGCTGTGAAATTTTCAAGAAGCTACCGATATCGATAAAATTAAAAGACACAATTACCCTTCCGCAACCAATACATAACAACCCAGATATAAAACTAGCAAACACTATGGTAAACCTAGATTAATAACATTTAATAAAAAAATATACAGTATGAGATTTTTATCAATTAAGTAACCTTTCAATGGAAAATATCATGAAACTACTTAAAGCAAGCAATAAATATAAAAGGATAATTAAACAAATCTTATACCTAGTAAGTACTATAACCAAAGATATGAATGTAGTTGAGCAAGTTGTTAACTTAGCACAACAAGCTCTAAAATTGTTTTATGAGTAAAAAGAAAATGATATCATATTCATATAAATTAATAGCAAATATTAAATATCAAAATAAAATTATTTTTTCAAAGTTTGGGAAAGTAAAGATAACACCATAATAGACAATCAAAAGGAAGTAACTATTAGAAATACTATGAAACTGACACCATATAAAATGTTAGTATACACACAGATCATGATCTTCAATAATGCCTACCACACAACTGTTCACCTTAACAAATTCAACCCATCCAAGTCACCATATTGTCCCTTTTGCCCTAGTAAAGTGGTAGATATTGTCCGCATCTTCTGGTGCTGCAAACAGTTTATAAACTGTGGATCTCACTAAGAGTCCTTTTAGAGAAATCAGGCTATTCAAAATCCATGTTGTCATGGGAGACATTTATACTACATGTATTCAAATGCAATAATAATCATTTCTCTAAACACATTATAATAACACTATGCACCCTATTAAAAGCTTACATGGCAAAAAAACTGGATAGGCAGATCAAGACTAACCTGTTCAGAATATAAAAGCATGGCAAAAAAACAAATATTGGCCAAGAAGCTTTATACAAAATGTCAGAAGAACCAAATTTACTATCAGAGGTACTGCAAAGCATTAATTGATATTCTATAAATGCTAATTATACAAGGATAGTAAACGCATCACTTAGCTGAGATCAGTAACCACAATAATTAAGGTGACATATTTGTATAGGTATAGTAGACTAAATTGTTATCATTCTATTGGTTGATGTTATACCTCTATACTGCTCGCAGCTGTAAAATAATGTGCAAGAGAACTGCTATATGATAAAAGTTCTTGGACTTACTCATAATATAAGCATATCCTCGTAGTAACACAACATTGTAATTCTACCTAATTTGAATGTTAATTAGTAAAGTGTGCAATAACTATTATTATTTGCTTATGGTATGCATTCTGTAAGATCACCTATACCACATGTATATGTCTTGTTTATCTTCTTCTGCATATTTTGTGAAAATATTTAATAAAAAGAAATTTGATAAAAAAAAGATTTTACATTAAAATAAAATTTTACATATATGTTTTAATCTAAATATTGCATAGAAAGTTAATATGGTGTATCTTTTGTCAGGTTTCTATTAAACAGTTAAAGTAAACATTATTTTCTTTATCTGCATGTAGTTTACTCATCTGTCTAATTACAAAGCATAGGCAGCATCAGGAAATATGCCACAATGAGTCTTTCTCCAAACTTAAAAAAATGGTTTAGGAAAGCTAAGATAAGCAAATGACTATGTTGTAAATGTGGTTAGCATTCAATAAAATATATGCTGCAAGTTCTTAGCTAAGACACCAGAATAAAAGATGAATGATTTAATTTTCAGCTATTAACTGGAAGCATACTATGCAAATTATTTCACATATCTGAGGTACGAACCATGGATGATTAATTAATGTAAATTGTTTACGGAATTAGAGAATGTACATAATAAATATAATATATTAATTTCAGGTATTTTCATTTGTCATAAATGTCCCCCAAGACACACACACAAACAAGGACACACACACACACACACACACATATGCACATACACTTATTACA
>NC_056733.1:98656028-98666028 GCF_019279795.1 Protopterus annectens
AATGGATGCCTGCTTAGTGACTGAGAAATAATGATGTTTACCAGTAAGCACCCAATCACAAGCAGACTCTGTAATCCTTCCCCAAGAATGAGTAAACTGGTAAATGCCATTCAGTCCTATCAGTATTTGACTCCTCTACTGTCCAGGTCACAGATCAAACTTAGGTCATCCAGGTTACAGTCAGGGCTCCATCCCTACCATAACAGCTCCATCTCTATAATCAGGGCTCCGTCCCTGCAGTCAGAGTTTTGTCCCTGCAGTCAGGACTCTGTTCTTCCAATCAGAGCTCCATCCCTGAATTCAAGGTTCCATTCCAACAGTCAGGGCTCCATCCTTATCATCAGGACTGCATCTCTACAGTCCAAGCTCCATCCCAACAGTCAGTGTTCCATCCCTGCAGTCAGGGCTCCATCCCTACAATCAGGGCTCCATCCCTGCAGTCAGGGTTCTATCTCTGCAGTCAGAGCCCTGTCCCTGCAGTCAAGGCTCTGTCCTTGCAGTCAGAGCTTCATCCCTACCATCACAACTCCATCCCTGCAGTCAGGGCTCCATCCCTGCAGTCAGAGCTCTGTCCCTGCAGTCAGGGCTTTGTCCTTGCAGTCAGGGCTCCATCCCTGAAGTCAGGGCTCCATCCTTATCATCAGGGCTGCATCTCTACATTCAGAGCTCCATCCCAACAGTCACTGCTCCCTCCCTGCAGTCAGGACTCCATCCCTATAGTCAGGGATCCATCCCTGCATTCAGGGCTCCATCCCTACCATCACAAATCCATCCCTGAAGTCAGGACTCCATCCCTATAGTC
Organism: Protopterus annectens; assembly: GCF_019279795.1. NCBI lineage: Eukaryota > Metazoa > Chordata > Ceratodontiformes > Protopteridae > Protopterus > Protopterus annectens. Next base: position 98,656,831 of record NC_056733.1, read on the forward strand.
AGGGATCCATCCCTGCATTCAACTACCATCACAAATCCATCCCTGAAGTCAAAGCTCCATCCCTGCAGTCAGAGCTCTGTCCCTGCAGTCAGGGCTGTGTCCTTGTAGTCAGGGTTCCATCCCTGAAGTCAGGGCTCCATTCTTACCATCAGGAATGCATCTCTATAGTCTGAGCTCCATTCCAATAGTCAGTGTTCCATCCCTGCAGTCAGGGCTCCGTCCCTGCAGTCAGAGCTCATCCCTGCACTCACGGCTCCATCCCTACAGTCATAGCTGCATCCCTGCAGTCAGGGCTCCATCCATACAGTCAGGGCTCCATCCCTGCAGTCAGGACTCCATCCCTACAGTCAGAGCTCCATCCCAACAGTCAGTGTTCATCCTGCAGTGAGGGATCCATGTCTGCAGTCAGAGCTCTGTCCCTGCAGTCAGGCCCCAGGGCTGTATCCTTGCAGTCAGAGCTCCATTCCTGAAGTCAGGGTTCCATTCGAATAGTCGGGGCTCCATGCTTATCATCAGGCTGCATCTCTGCAGTCCAAACTCCATCCCAGTAGTCAATGTTCCATCTCTGCAGTCAGGGCTCCATCCCAAAAGTCAGTGTTCCATCCCTGCAGTCAGGGCACCATTCCTGCACTCAGGGCTCCATCCCTACTATCAGAGCTTCATCCATCGATGCCACGGAGGCAGGCATTGGATTTTTTTTTTGTTTCTTCTTTGTAATTCAGCCAACATGTTATTCTGTCCTTGTTATAAATGTTTCTTTTGATTATTTTGGATAAGCCTTCCTTTGCAGGCACTAGCAATGGTACAATTCACCCTCACTGGCAGCAATAGTAAATGACTGCACTTCCTGCATGTTGTTTCTTATAATGTTTGTCAAAAGTTGTGCTTTTCCCAGTGAAAAAGCTGTTACATTCCAAAGCCATACCTCTCAACTGTCCAAATTGTCTCAGAATGTCCATAATTTTACTTCATATTTTTGGTCTGTTCCTCATGAAAATTGTGGTATTCTGGCAAATCACTGATGATTGAAGTCACTAAATAATGAAATACATTTGAATTTCAGACTTCATTTTTCATAAAACGACATGCTAACACTAATTGTGTAATTTTAGCCACTTTCGGACTTTACAAGAGCAATATTTAAAATATTTCCATGTTTTTGGGCCTTTGTCCCACACTCATTATTTAGGTTTTACCTAGATTTCTTGCACTAAGAGGTTGAGAGGTGTGCCACAGACATGCAATCATTTTCACAGTGGCTACAAAAGCTATGAATTAGCTGACCATCCTAAGTAGCACCCTTGCTTTCACTACTTTTAGCCTTGTATACCGCTTGGACATATCAACATAGATTGAAATTTCAACAGTATCATTCTCTACCTGAGAGTTGGCACACACAGTATTGACTGTCAATGCTTTTTAGGTCTTCCAAATTATTTCCACTGGAATAATTCCATTTCTTCCCATTAGGTCTATGTAGTAGTTTGTCTGTGTAGATCTTATGCTTTATAGCATTGCTCGTGAGTACAGCCTTTTTTCCAAAACCCACATTTTTGGGCATGGGAATGCATTCGACAGTGCATACTGTGTAACACACAAACTGCAAAAACAAGGACTTCCTGCATGTGACATCAGCATTATATAATTTCCCCAGCTTCTGGAATAACCCATTGTATATGTTACCTGAAATTATTTAAAATACCCAACACTGTTGGACGTAGTCTGATTTATACAATGCCATGGAGAAATCAAAATAGGAGAATGAAGACTGCTACAGATGCAAAATAGCCAACACTGTTGGACATAATCTGATTAATACACTGCAATGGAGAAATCAACACAGGAGGTGGCATTTGAGACATCCTTAATTGCAAGCAGTCATTGTGCTGAAAGTCATGGTCTCTGTCTGTGGAAAAAAGATCATCTTCTACCAGGAACAAAGTCCAGTGATTAGGGGATTCTTTACTATAGATTCTTAATTTCTGAGTTTAGGCTACGGAATATTGACTGTGCTTTACTTTTCTAATAATGGTATTTATAAGCTAAGGGCTCGGTCATAGATATGGAATTTGCAGCTAACATGGAAAGTAAATGTTTTGGTAGTTTCCTTTACAACTTAACATATTTGCCATTCAGGTGAAACATATATTTGTTTATTTGTCAGTCTACTTAATCATTTAATTCAGTATGTTTATTAATTATTGCTGTCCATTTTCAGTTATGAACTGGTCTAAACGTTAATAAGTATTGGCTTTATTCATGGACAGGTGAAAGTACCAGTAATCCAGCCTGTCATCAGAAGGTGACAGGAAGTATTTAGAGAGAATGTCAAAGCAAACACTGGAAGAGCAGATAAACATCATAAACAGAGTAAATGAAGATTATAATTATAGTTATATAAATTATAATAAAACCATTCTGTTGTATGGTGGAATTAATACATATACTCTTAGCATTTATCTGTGCCACCGAATGCATCCAAGGTGTCACTCATAGGATTATGGTGTACTCTTTCCCTTGAAGACTTGTGTTTCTCTCACCATGTGCAAAGTCTGTAACTTATTTATGTACTGTTTGTTCTTCCTTGTTATGTTACAATACACTATAATTAATCTCCCTGTCCCTCTAAATTCTCTTTCCACATGTATCAAAATAATTCAATAGGTGAGCACTATAATACTTATGAATGTGCTCTTTTGATTACTAGCAGTCTGAAATTTAACAGATGAGTCTTATTCCAGCTAAAAGCAATGCAATCCTCATCTCTTTCATCAAATAACCTACTAAGGTCTATCAAACTACTATCAGTGAGGTAGCTTCTCATTTATTTACAGTACAAGGATATCAAAAATAACATTCCCAGAACCTTATTGACTGGTAGATTAAATATTTCCATGCTTAGATGGATTTTCATATGCACAAGTGCATTCCTGATTGTTTGCCTGCTGTGATTAACCTCCAGACACTATATGCCCAGATCAGCCTGTCCTTATGTTCTGTGCACTTTTTAAGGCACATTAGTTTCTTACCAGTATAAGCTCACTTCTCTTCACACTGCTTGAATCAGCATTATTTGCCTATAGTGATGTTATACGCTGGATCAAGATACATGACTGCATAATCACTACAAAAAGTCAACATGTAATTCATAGCTTGATTCATTTTTTACATCTTTTTTTTCACCTGGATGTGGGAACTTCTTACTCTATATGACCTTACTTAAATTAACTATATGGTCATGCATGTATGGGGAAAAGACAAACACCCTGCAAGGCTGAAAACACTGCCAACACAAACTGTGATCTTACGATTATATGACAGCTCCTCAGCTTCCTAAATTATCGATCACCATAACATTGACACAAATGCATTGACTCCCATTTCACTGCAGTACAAGAATGCGCTTTAATATTGGTTCTGTGGGGTGGACGGGCAGATCTGATGCCTCCATTCCCATAATAGGAAGCACTACAAATACATGACAGCAGTGTAGGCAGTTGTTGATACTACAGTATTCCAATGCCACACTATGGTGAAAGTCAGGGAGTAATTATCTTTGGAAACTGAGATCAAGAAGCTAATACTGAGATAGTTTTTGTCTAAATATAGACTGTATTTATAGTGAAGCATACATTCTGTACACTTCTAAAGGCATTTGGAAATGATTACTTGCAATGTCCAAGGGGTCTGTCTGCATAAGCAGCAAGGCAGACTTCTGTAACTCGGCTACCTTTCTCCACAAATGGTGCACCCCATAATATGTTTATATTACTTTATATCAGTTTATATTAGTCCCTCATCATTTTGCAAACAAGGATCATCTACTATGGTCAACTACGGTACTCAGGGTTTTTACATGGAAAGGCTTGTAAAGGCCCTAGGGCCATTAGCCTAGTAACCTCCTATGAACCTATGAAGCCAGGACAGATTTGACAGAATCCTTTGAGAGATAACAGAACTATTTACAGAAATGAAGTACAAAAAGTAGTTATGCTTAATTGTTACAAGTAATCAATGCCAATCGATGCCTTGTAAATCAGGATTAAGATGCAGCCAATATGCTTAAAATGGCATTGTGTATATTTTCAATCTAAGTATCTTTCCATAAGTTTCTGAATTATTTATTCAGAGTTCTCTTAGGGGGGACTAGCTTTTAATACAGATGCTAAAATCAATGTTTCAGAGAGTCTTATACTTGTCTTCTACAATCCTCAATTTTTTTCCTTATTGTTCATTACCAGCTTTGGTTCTGGTTGGCTCTTCTTCAAAAATCCCAAGTTTGCACACCTCCTTACACCTCTCAACTGTCTAGATTTTTGCCTCATATTTTTATCTGTTCCTCATGAAATTTGTGGTTTTTCTGGCAAATTGCTGGGATGATCTAAGGATTGACATCACCAAATAATGATATACATTTGAGTTTCATACTTCAAATCCTTCAGAAAAATGTATGTTATCCAAAAAAAACAACCACCAGCGTGTACCTAGAGTCCAAACCAGAAAACCAAATTGCAGTAGAAATAAAGATCAGCAGGACAGCCGCAGCAGTAGACTCCACGTTTAATAAAACCTTCAATAAAAAAAAATCATAAAAGGACAAGCGCTTTCGCGTACAACTACACTTCTTCAGATCCTATACAAAGGTAAAACCTACTCAGGCTTATATAATAAAAAATAATCAGTCAACATGTAAATCACATAATTACTTAATGACTTCATCATGAGGCATCCCTCACAGCATCTCCAATGAGATGTATAGTTGCTGGAGGGGGATGGACTACTGAGCCATTGTCCATCTATGTAGAAGGGAAACTGAGACAAGTAATTACAGAGGTTAACACAATATTGAAGGACTCCACTCATTTTTAAATTATTTAAATGCATTTGCTTCTATGAATGATGTGACTACTCTTCTAATGGTAACTATGGATGTTATAAATGTATTTGCCTCCATACCAAATGAGTATGGTATTGTGGCAATAAGAGAGATTTTGACCAATCAAAGAGTTTTCTCTAATGATGAAGTTGGTATAATATGTAGGTTTTTGGATTTGATACTGTGTAATAATGTTTTTTTGTTTGAAAAGCAGTTATATTTGCAGAAATGTGGTGTCACCATGGGCACCTCATGTGCAAATTTGTAAGCAAATTTAGTTATACATTTTTGGGAGAATAGATATTTGTATAGTTCTTAGGTTTATAGGTTGGTACTAGGCTATCAGCCCTTGGGCCTATATAAGCCTAGCCATAACAATTCCCTGGATATTTCTTCCCACACTATTTACTTCCCTGGACCCCTGTCTAGCAGGGCGACTGACATGATCCCAGGGGTGAATTTCCTTTCTTCCATCCAATCATCAAGGTTCCTTTTGAAGAGGGCCAAAGAGGCACTCTGCTTGACAAGTATGGGCAATCTATTTCAGAGTCTGGGGAGTCTCTGGGTCAGGAACCTATCCCACCAGCATGTTTTGTTTATTGTGATGACAAGGTTTAGATCCCTGGAGAGTGTGGCTCTGAGAGTTTGGGATTTATTTAAGTGTAGCATGTCCAACAGCTCTGGGTTTGACATGGCTTTGTATGTTAAGCAGAGATCGCCTCTGAGTAGACGATATGCGACAGAGTATAGCTGGAGTTTTTTAAGGTGGTCAGCATAGGGCATCTGCTTTTGGCCTGTGATTCTTTTAGTGAGGTGTTTCTGCATCCTTTCCAGTTGTTGCAGATGTCTTGAGAGGTACATACCAAACGGAGCATTGTATTCTATAATGGGTCTAATGAGGGATGAGTACAATGGGACAATGACCTCCTTTTTTCTGGATGAAAAGCCTTTAGTGATGAAATGTGCCACATAGAAGGATAATGTACTTAGCAACAGAGTTAAGTTATATAGACGTTTTGTTGATGATGTTTTTATCCTCTGGGAAGGGGATGAACAAATGTTATTAGATTTTGTTAAATACAGAGTCTGCTACTAATTTTCATAGGTTTTCAGTCTCCAGCTCATACTACTGTGTTGATTTTTTGGATATTTCTGTTTTAAAAGATGATAATGGGAATATATTTACCACACTGTTTCATAAACCATGTTGACACAATGGGCTATTAAGTCATGATAGTAAGCACCCTGACATGTCTTTCTCAACATAGTCAAAAGTCAATTTTTAAGGGTATCCAGAGTATGTAGCAAGAATGAAGACTTGACTAGAGAAACAGATAGACTAAAGAGACTATTTAAGGACAGAGGGTATAATGAACATATGATTAGCAACATACGTAACGATGTGGCCAGTAATAGACAATATATCTGCTCCAGAGTGACCGCAAGGGACGCTAATGGGATGATTAATGCTAATAAGTATATGAGTAGATTGAACTATATGCCATTTATTATGAAATACACCAGCAGCAATAGTTTGGTAAGGGGTGTTATTCAGAAGCATTGGCACCTGTTGACAATGGAGAGTTCCACAGCTTCTATAATAGGTGATACACCAGAGTTTACCTACAGAAATAGTAGTAATCTTAAGCAGCTACTGTGTAATGATAAAATGAGTATACATACAGAGGAGAGAAGATTAGGCACATATCCATGCAGGAATTGCAATATTTGTAAGGTTGTTAGTAGAGATCAAGTGTTTATTCATCCTACCGTTTCTTTTACTTTCAAAACCAGATTCTGTGCAGATTGCAATGCTAATAACTTAATATACCTGGCCACTTGTAATCTTTGTTCCTGTTTTTAGATCAGCAAGTCCATACAGCATCTGAAAGATAGGCCGAGTAAACATTTATATGATATCAAAAATAGAAATATTAAAAATGCTCTTGCTAAACATGTTTTGGAATATCCAGAACATTGTTTTTCTTTCAGAGTTCTACACCATGTCTATAAGGATGTAAGAGGAGGGGATACCAATAATTATTTAGAGCAGACTGAATTAAAGTGGACACTGAGGTTACAGGCACACAAATATCCAGGGATTAATGATAGTGTCAGTATTAAGCTTCTTTTAAATGGCAGTAGATTACATAAGAGATAGTAGCACTGCCTCATGATGAAGTCATTAAGTAATTATGTGATTTACATGTTGATTGGTTATTTTTTATTATATAAGCCTGTGTAGGTTTACTTTGTATAGGATCTGAAGAAGCATAGTTGTACGCGAAAGCGCCTGTCCTTTTACAATTTTTTTATTGAAGGTTTTATTAAACGTGGAGTCTACTGCTGTGGCTGTCCTGCTGGTCAAATGTATGTTATCTCAAACCCTGTTGCTCTAGCAACTTTCTAAGTTTATAAGAGCCATATTTAAAATATGTCCCTCCTTATTTTTGGGCCTTTGTCCCCCAATGGTGTCAGGCTTTGTCCAGATTTCTTGCACTAAGAGGTTGAGGAGTGACTCCTCTAAATGCCTGTTTAGAAGTGTTTGAAATATGTTGCAGCTTTCCTTCCAGGGTCTCGGCTTAAATAAAGTTTTTGACTAAACCCAGTCAGAAAAACTTAGCAAACAACAACAAAACAAATAAATTTATTTATTTGTATTTTGTTCACTGGAAAAGTCCACTGGGCCACACAGAACCCATTTTCAGTGGAGGCCTGGGGAGAAAAGCTTCACAGTATAAGAAATTAACAGTTTGAATTAGAAAATTGAATTACAAAGAAAAGTATGTACAAAAAATATAGAGTAAATATAATGAGAAAAATGTACAGAAGTATAATGTGAAAACTCAGTATAGAGTAAAGATCTACATATTGTGATGTATCGATAACTTCTATCTACAGTAGCATTATTTCACACAATAAAAAGAAGACAATAATGTTGATAAGAAACAGCATGACATACACTTTCTAGGGGGGCTTGGTGCAGGTACACTTCTATCTTGAGGATAGGTGGTTGTGAAGGGAAGTCTTGAAAGAGGTAGGATTTTAAGTTGTTCTAATAGGCAGAGGCAGAGCATTCCCAGTTCTTGGCTATTGAGCATGAATAAAGAAGCTGGTCTAGTGGGAGGTTGGATTTGTGAATGTGCAAGCACTTCTAATCCCCTGATCTAAGAGGCCTGTCAGGGTGGTAGTAGTAGTAGAATGTTGAGCTCAGGGCAAGGCAATCTAGGGGTCTAAAGAGTATTTTGTGATCGGTGGATACTTGCAAGTAGGAGAGGGTTTTTGGCAGTTCTAGCTATTTCTGTGACTTAAAAGCAGTGCAGTGATGGGTTGATTATTTAGAATTGATAGCAAATGTGGCTATTTTATTGTACCATGCCTCAAGCTTGGATTTAGCAGAGCTTTGGATATTGGTAAGTATGGGAGCACCATAAATGAGAGAGGGTAGGAGGTAAGTTGTGGTGAGGGTGATTTTTTGTGGATGGGCTTAGGAAGTGATTATGTCTATAGAGGATTCCAAGTTTAAGAAGTGTTTTGTGAATGTCGTGTTGTATATACAGGTCAAATTCCATGTATTCTTCGATAGTGACTCCAAGGAGCTTTGTGTGGTTGGCAACTTTGACTATAGAGCCAAGCAAATATGCCAAAGACCACGAACTCTGCTCCTTCCACTACGTTACAAACCAGTTGATTCACAGATAACCCAGTTGTTTGATAAACGCTTTTATTCACCACATATAACACATGTGTTTTCGTCCTAAACCAAAGGACTTCATCAGACAAATTACAAAAATTCACTCCAACTTAAATAGTTTATATTGCTAATAGTTTGATTCAAAATCCAATAAAATCATTGTTTTAAAATTCACTTTGACTATAGACTTACTATAAGAGTAGATGGTGAACTCAGTTTTGTTTAAGGGGGTTGTTTTCTTAGGTATGAATAGTATGATTTAGTTTTATTTGGGTTCAGGGCTAGGTGGTGGTTGTGCATCCAGGATTCAGTGGAGGAGAAGACTAAATAAAATAAAGTAGACAGAATACGCCCTTGACAGATGCAAACAGGCTGTGACAGAGAGTTCATGGATTTCCTGTGTTCTCATTCAGTAGTTCCATGCTTTTACTTTCCACAGCCTTACAGATGAGGCTGGTCAATCTTATGGGTCTATAACTACCTGCATCCACTGACTTCCTGCTTTTGTACCAGACAATGACTATTGCTGTCCTCTATTCATCTGGAATTTAGCCTGTTTGGACACTGAATAACCTCTACAGAAAGTCTGACAAGTCAAAGATGAAGTATTCTTGGCCTTGGGTAGTGT